>NW_021318968.1:1686529-1762842 GCF_001605985.2 Dendrobium catenatum | reverse complement strand
CGCACCCTCGCGGGCTGCCGCGTTCTGCCGCGCTCGAGCGGCGGATTCCGCGTGCTGCCGCGCTCGAGCGGGTCCGATTTCGGATTCCGCGTGCTGCCGCCCTCGCGGGTCGGGTCGTGTCAACCCGGCAACCCGCCGGGTCGGGTCCGGGTTCGGATTTTCGACCCGTTTCTCTACCCGGGTCGGGTTAGGGTCGACCCGTTTTCCACCCGGGTCAGTTCGGGTTCGACCCGAACCCGACCCGTAACCCGAAATTGACACCCCTAATTAATATACGCTTGTCATTAACACATCTCCCGTTGACTACGGTCTCTACGACTATCTTCACCAACTACAGTCTTTCTAATATTTGCTGCCCGCCGACTACCATCATCCGACTACGATCATCCGACTACGATCTTTCCGACTATCATCATCCAACTACGATATTTTTGACTGAATATTTCGATGAGACAAACGCAACGATACCATTGTATCCGTTTGCCTTTCCCTCCTCTCTCCCGTCAATTTTTGAATTTCAATTTTCTTAAAATATTTTAAATCCCATAAAATAACTGCTAACGAAATAATGGAAGAGGTTTTGAGCTAATTCATGAGAAGACTGAGAAGTCTTTCTGTTTTGATAATAAACTTTCTCAATTGTCAAGAAGCTTGGTGGTCGATAATTATTCTTTTATGATGAAAATAACTAGTTATCTTTTATCTACCCTTCATATAATTTTTGGTACCTTTATCAAATTAAATAAAATGAAATAATTTCTTTTTCAATTCTATGTTTGAATGATGTGTTTTGTCGGGTAAAATGAGTAGGTTGTGACTTGATCAAATATAACAAATCAATACGTAAAAATGAACTCCATAAACTAAAGTAATAATAGACTTAATTCGGAACTTCTATCAACCGGATAAAGCTAATCAATAAATCACCTTGAGGCCCTCAAAATAATAATTTAGAGCAGCAGGCATGGTGGGCTAATCCCCTTTGTTGAGTAGTTCAATGACAATTAAATGACTTCTGCAGAATGGTGAAATTGCTTCTGCTGACTTCTCAAATAATCAATTGATTGGCTAAAAAGGTTAGTCACGTAATCAGCTGGGACCTCTTGGATGATTGGCGAATTTTAACGCATGCTAGATTGAGTTCCATTAGCTAGAAGATGAGTCAAGTCGTCGATTCTCTCAGCTCTCACACGAGATGTCATTTTATGTACTCACACTCTACTAAATTCGAACTTGGTTGCAAAGGAGGGATTCTCTTTCCAGGACTAGGTTATGTCATTTGCACACTCCAAGAACTTTGGTAAGTTGCTAGAAATAGATAAAACATTGTAACTCTACAAAAGTCCACTTCCCTATGTGTCAGATAGAATAAGCACTGACGCCGGGCTATATACACGCGTCACAGGCTTTATTTCAGCTACACAACTTCAGTAGTTACGATATATTTTTTTTTTAGTTTCTTTCCCTCTGTATTGCCTTGAGTTTAACTGCCGTTTGTATAAATATTGGTAGTCATTGATTAATAAAGGAGGTTGATTGTTTTGGAATTATAATTCCTTTTCTTGGTGATGCTTCTGTATCCTGACCATCGTCAGGTGGTGAATTAAGCATTGTTTATCTGTATCCTGAAGACTCCAGCGACGGTACCCTGTGTTGGCCTTGGGTCCGTTCCCTGTTCCTTTCAGGTGGTGGTGTTCCTAGATGAATCTTGATCTAAAGAAGGCGACAAATCTGCCAGAGAATTGATACAGCGAGGTATACGGTTGAATTATCAATTGTATCACTTCGTTGTTCAAGACCGCGACGATCTTTGTTGTCTCAGTCCGGTGTCAACTGGTATCAGAGCCGGCAAGATGCCGCCTCGTCGAAACGCGCAGAGACCGGTACAAGAAGTCCTGATCGAGGATTTACAGCGAGAGATAGCCCAATTACAACAGCGACTGACTCAGGTCGAACAAAGAGAGCCATCGATGCATCCAAACGAAGAGGATGATGTGAATCCTTTTCATCAAGATAGCTCCAATGATGAGGAAGTTGACAGAAGAACGGTCGGAAGGACTAACAGAAGGTTAGCTCATGATTGTGGAATTAAAATAGAACTTCCTGATTTCGATTGACGTATGGATCTTGATGAGTTCATCGGGTGGTTACAAACCGTTGAGCGTGTTCTTGAATTTAAAGAAATACCTGCTGATCGTATCGTTAAATTAGTAGCGATCAAGCTCAAACGGGCAGCCTCGCTTTGGTGGGAAAATTTGAAGAGGACAAGAAATCGTGAAGGTCGGAATAAAATCATTTCTTGGCCAAAGATGAAGAGGGAATTGCAGCGAAAATACATCCCGGAACAGTATAAGCAAGAACTATTTCTGAAATTTACTCAACTTCAACAACAGCAAATGACTGTGGAAGAGTACATAGCTGAATTTGAACAACTCTCCATTATGTGTGATCTCACCGAACCTGAAGAACATACGATCGCACGTTTCTTGGGAGGATTGCATCCAACTATCGCCAACATTGCTCAACTGCAACCTTATTGGACCTTTCAGGATGTGAGTAGTTTGGGGTTGAAGGTAGAGAAACAGCAAATGCGGGCCAAGAAGTACAATAATAAGAGTCTAACATTGGAGGTCGTGGCTGATAAAGATGTCAGAATCAATAAATCTCCTGCCAGCACAAGTAAATCTGTCGAAGAACACCCATCCAGGGGATCGTTCCGTACAAATCAATCTACTGCGACACTTCCGGCACGTAAGTGTTTTAAGTGCCAAGGCTTTGGACATATAGCCTCTAATTGTCCTAATCGCCGGGTGGTCACATTAATTGAGGAACCAGATGGGGAAGAATCAGCCAATGTGGTAGCTGATGAAGAAAATTCTGTCGAATCTACCTATTTGCCAGGTGATGAAGGAAATCTGCTTGTTTTAAAATCTGTGCTGAATCTCCATAAAGAGGATTCTTGGTTAAGGCATAGCATTTTCCGGACTACGTGCACTGTTCGAGACCGAGTGTGTAGTGTGATAGTGGATAGCGGTAGCTGCGAAAATGTCGTAGCCGCACTCATGGTGGAAAAATTACAGCTAAATACTACAGACCATCCTTTCTTGGATTCAGAAGCAGGCGGAGGTACAAGTAGACAAACAATGTTTGGTGAGCTTTTCTATCGGGCACTTCAAAGATAAGGTCTTATGCGACGTCGTGCCTATGGATGCCTGTCATCTCTTATTGGGCCGACCCTGGCAGTATGACAAAGGGACTATCCACAACGGCACTACCAATACGTATTCATTCTTGCATAATAAGCAGAAAATAGTGTTATTACCTTCCCCAGTAAAAACAGTAAGTGAAACAGCCATGTCAACCATGTGTAACAGAAATCTGTTTATGCAAGAAATGAGGATAGCAACACATGGACTTTTCCTTCTTGTGATGGAAGAAAATCATCCTCAGTCAATAGTGCCCGAAATACTTCAACCACTACTTCAACTGTATGATGATGTGTTAGTAC
Source organism: Dendrobium catenatum (assembly GCF_001605985.2). Taxonomy (NCBI): domain Eukaryota; kingdom Viridiplantae; phylum Streptophyta; class Magnoliopsida; order Asparagales; family Orchidaceae; genus Dendrobium; species Dendrobium catenatum. The sequence continues at coordinate 1,759,334 of NW_021318968.1, read as the reverse complement.
AAGAAGTTCCTGCGGGACTGCCGCCTTTGAGGGATATCCAACATCAGATCGAGCTCATACCTGGATCAGTTCTTCCCAATCGGCCAGCATACCGGATCCGTCCCGATGAACATTTAGAGCTGCAACGTCAAGTAGCTGAATTGATTGCGAAAGGATTCATTCGTCCCAGTGTCAGTCCGTGTGCTGTTCCCGCTCTCTTGGTACCGAAGAAAGATGGGACTTTTCGTATGTGTATAGACAGTCGTTCTATTAATAAAATCACTATAAAGTATCGATTCCCGATTCCAAGGGTAGACGATCTCTTCGATCAACTTCATGGAGCTGTAATTTTTTCTAAAATTGACTTGAGGAGTGGATACCACCAAATCCGGGTGCGACCGGGAGACGAGTGGAAGACCGCGTTTAAAACGCGAGAAGGTTTATATGAATGGACAGTGATGCCATTCGGTCTATCAAACGCACCTAGTACCTTTATGCGACTGATGAATCAAGTGTTTCAACCACTTCTGAATAAATGTGTGGTTGTATACTTCGACGACATCCTTGTGTACAATTCCACGGTGGAAGAGCACCTTTCGCACTTGAAAAATGTATTTGACATTCTTCGTGAACAACAATTATTTGCCAACCCACTGAAGTGTCATTACATGACAGATAAAGTTGCATTTCTGGGATTCATTATTTCTCCCCAAGGCGTGGAAGCTGATCCTGTGAAGATTGATGCAATTGTTCACTAGCCAACACCTCAATCAGCTACAGAAGTTCGCCAGTTTCATGGCTTAGCTTCCTTCTACTGGCGGTTCATTCAAAATTTTAGTTCTATAGCAGCTCCCATCACTGAGTTGCTCAAAAATGAGAAATTTCAGTGGACTCCAACTGCCGAAACTAGTTTTGAACAGCTTAAGCAAGCTGTTTCGACAGCTCCTGTTCTGGCATTACCAGATTTCAAGGAGATATTTGAGCTAGATTGTGATGCATCTAACTTGGGAATCGGCGCAGTGCTTAGTCAAAGAGGCCATCCTATTGCTTTTTTTAGTGAGAAATTCAGTGATGCTCGGAGGAAGTACCAGTTTATGACAAAGAGTTTTATGCAATTTTTCGAGCCTTGCACCATTGGGATCATTATCTGCTACCCCATGAGTTCATTCTATTCTCCGATCACGAGGCCTTACTCTTCTTGAATAGCCAAAAGAAATTAAAAGGTCGTCATGCTGCTTGGGTAGAGTACTTGAGTGCTTTTCATTTCGTTCTAAAGCACAAGTCAGGGAAGTGCAACCAAGTTGCTGACGCCCCTAGTCGGCGTCTAACCTTGATTCAAACTTTGCAAGCCAAAGTTACAGGGTTTGAGTTGCTCAGTGAATTATATCCGAAAGATCCTGATTTCGGAGCCCTGTGGAGCAAATGCCAGAACGGTCCATATCAGCTATATCACAGAGAACATGATCAACTCTTTTATGGCAATAAACTATGTATTCCGCAAGGTTCTACAAGACTTGTTCTCATCAGCGAAAGCCACGAAGCAGGTATCGCAGGTCATTTCGGGAGAGATAAAACTCTTGCTTTAGTCAAAGAGCATTTCTTTTGGTCACTCCTTGCTCGGGATGTAGACAGATTTGTAAAACGCTGTCGAGTTTGTATAGTAGCTAAGACTCATGGACAGAAGCTGGGGTTGTATACACCCTTACCAGTACCTGAAGGACCTTGGGTTGAAGTCAGTATCGACTTTGTGCTTGGCTTACCGCGTACACAAAGGAACAAGGATTCAATTATGGTTATGGTGGACCGATTTTCCAAGATGGTTCATTTTGTACCATGTAACAAAACATTAGATGCAACTCATGTCGCCGATCTATATTTCAAAGAAGTGGTGCGCCTACACGGTATACCGAAGACCATCACCTCTGATCGCGACGTCAAATTTCTAAGTCATTTTTGGAAGACCTTGTGGGGCAAATTAGGTACTAAGCTTCAATTCAGTTCTACCGCCCATCCTCAAACGGATGGACAAACAGAAACTGTCAACAGGAGTTTAGGCAATCTACTCCGGTGTTTTGTGGGCAAAAATCTGAGACAGTGGGATCTAATTCTGCCACAAATTGAATTTGCTTTCAATAGATCAATAAATCAGGCTACAGGACATACTCCCTTTCAGGTAGCTTACGGCCATAACCCCTTAACTCCTACTGATTTAATTCCCCAGGTATGCCCGGAACAATTCAGCACTGATGGAGCTCAAAGGACCAAAGAGATACAACGATTGCATTAAGAAGTACGAGAGCTCATTCAGAAGCATAACCAGAAGTGTCAAACGGCTGCCAACAAATCTTGGCGAGACGTTCAATTCAAGGAAGGCGATCAAGTCTGGATCCGACTTCGAAAAGAGCGGTTTCCCGGTGGTGCCTTCGGTAAACTTAAGCCGAAAGCTGATGGTCCATTCAGAATCATCAAAAAAATCAACAATAATGCCTATCAGCTTGCTCTTCCTGGTGATTATAACGTATCGGCCACCTTCAACGTAGCTGATCTATCACCTTATTTTGAACCTGAAGTTTCTTCTACTCCGGGAGAATGACGCCGGGCTATATACACGCGTCACAGGCTTTATTTCAGCTACACAACTTCAGTAGTTACGATATTTTTTTTTTAGTTTCTTTCCCTCTGTATTGCCTTGAGTTTAACTGCCGTTTGTATAAATATTGGTAGTCATTGATTAATAAAGGAGGTTGATTGTTTTGGAATTATAATTCCTTTTCTTGGTGATGCTTCTGTATCCTGACCATCGTCAGGTGGTGAATTAAGCATTGTTTATCTGTATCCTGAAGACTCCAGCGACGGTACCCTGTGTTGGCCTTGGGTCCGTTCCCTGTTCCTTTCAGGTGGTGGTGTTCCTAGATGAATCTTGATCTAAAGAAGGCGACAAATCTGCCAGAGAATTGATACAGCGAGGTATACGGTTGAATTATCAATTGTATCACTTCGTTGTTCAAGACCGCGACGATCTTTGTTGTCTCAGTCCGGTGTCAAGCACCAATGCCCGACGCGCCTCGCGAATCGCCCGGCGCGCCTCGCGATGCTGCCCCCGCCGCTGCTCCGCGCCGTCGCCCACTGCCTTGCCCCGCGCCGTCGCCCGAAATCGGGTCTGGTCGGGTCAACCCGGCAACCCGCAGGGTCGGGTCTGGTCGGGTCAACCCGGCAACCCGCAGGGTCGGGTCTGGTCGGGTCAACCCGGCAACCCGCAGGGTCGGGTCTGGTCGGGTCAACCCGGCAACCCGCAGGGTCGGGTCTGGTCGGGTCAACCCGGCAACCCGCAGGGTCGGGTCCAGGTTCGGATTTCCAACCCGTTTACCTACCCGGGTTGGGTCCGGGTTCAAATTTCTGACCCGATTGAACCCGGGTCAGTTTCGGGTTCGACCCGAACCCGACCCGTGACCCGAAATTGAAACCCCTAACTTCGATCACCAAACCATAAACTTGAGAGATTTTTTTTTCTTCTAAATTATGTATAAAATTTTATAATCTCAATGGGCATAATGTGAGCATTTTTTTTTTTTTAGGCATAATGTGAGCATATTACAATTAATTAGAAGAAGCTAGGAAGCGATAATTGAAGCATCATATGGCCTAATTTTGAATTTAAAATTGAATGTATTTAAAAGCTAAAATCACATAAAAATATAATTAATTTTAAACTTGATTATTTTACATTTTGCAATTTTAATTTTGAAATTATCATTTTAATTAATATTCAAATATTATATTTTATATATGCTTTTTTTCCAAATTCAAATTAAAACTTGTTGTGTGCTAGAAAATTTGAGTTAGTAGAGTGTATTTTTAAGTCTTAGTGGTGTACAAAGATTCAACAATAACATATAAAAATAATAAGTCCATAGAACTTTTTACATGAAAAACTCGAAAAGGGAAAAATTACAGGGCTTAACCCAGTTACAAAATCCACTATAATAAGTTATACAAATTCTCCCATTCATCACTGTTGAACAAAAGGAATGGTACAAAAATCGAATATTTACACACAACAACAGAGCCTAATATTTCCAGGAGGAATTTTAGAAAGTGTTTATATGCGAACAAATATACCGAATAGTAGGGTCAAATCTTAATAATATTTTTTGGAGATGACGGTGATTATCAGTGGTAGTAACTAGTGCTTGTTGGGGGCAATAGTTGGTGGTTGTCGGTATTAATAGTTGGTAGTCGTCGGCAATGACGATGGTTGGAAAATGCTAGAGAGTTTTTCCTTCTTCTCTCATTTTTCCCTCCTTATATGAAGTATTCTACCAAATGGTTGAAAAATGATGGTCTATTTATATTTTTTTTTAATGTGGCATGCTTAGTAAATTTAGATAAGAACCAGGATAAATTTGGAGTATTCTACCGGACGGCTCATAGTGATTCATTTGATCATAGATCATGTCAGAAGGGTGATGAGGTGATCTTGGGCTTGTTGGATTTGTCTCATTGGGCAGCTCCATTAGAAAATAAGAATGTCATATTTGAATAAAAATTTGTCATCCAATCAATTCTTTTAGGCTTTCAAATAAGCTTCAATCCTTTGATTCGAGTCAATTTGAACTCGAATTAGATTGATTTTGGTGTCATCAGCTTCATCTTGTCGAAACGTTCAATTTAAGTAGACATTTTGAATAATATCAAATGATCAAGCGAGTAACCATCTATTATATATAATTAATGTAGATAGAATTAGGAAGTGATAGTTCACATTATATGATTAACATGTGGCCTAATTTTGAATTTAAAATTGAATGTATTTAAAAGCTAAAATCACATAATAAATATAATGAATTTTAAATTTGATTATTTTACATTATGCAATTTTAAATGATCATTTTTATTAATATTCAGCTATTATATTTTATATATGATTATTTTTATTTGCAAATTCAAATTAAAATTATGATAATTTTATGTATATTTAATTATGTATGCCAGCTGTTTTATTCAATGAATATATATAGTTATATAAGTATATATAACTTAAAACTTTAATGTTAATTTTAATTTATTTATATTTTAATTTAAATCAATTTACTTTAATTTTAATTATTTAAATTGAAGTTGAGGCCTTATGAAATAGTTAATAATTTAATTTAATTTTATCATTAATTGCAATGCTTTAAATTTACGGCCCTGAACATCATATCCCACGGCCCATATTTTTCGATCTCCAATTTCCACGAATCTTAGAGCTTTCCGCTCTGGAACCCTACACCGCGTCAGTTTAGAAGAACAACGGGGTATTTCTGACAAATAATTGCGGTTAAGTGGAAGGAAACATCCTGATTCCTCCGGCGTCGGCCCTATTCTCCTCTCCCACCCTCCTCTGACGTTCTCTTATTCGGATTTCTCTCGCAAAACCGATTGCAGACGCTTGCAGAGTTGTCGAATTCTCTCCAAATGGCGAGGTTTCTGTCTCGAATCGTTCGGAATCACGTCGTTCCCTTCATCCCGAGAATGAATACCAGGCCATTCAGCTCCTCTACAATCTCCGCTGATCCCCCGAGGGAGCACATGGTCTCCTCGGCCGCTATTCTTAACGATCCTCCTCCGGTGACCCCACCTCCTCCTTCCTCTCCTACGGGCACGACCGGTTCCGGAAGAACCTGGGGCCTACTCAAGTTCGGGGCTATTGCGGGTATCACCAGTGCCGTGGGCACTGCTGCCTATGTTACCTACGGTTCGTCCTCTCTTCCTCATCCTTTCCATTAGCTTTTTGTTAAAATTTAAGAGGGTTTAACTTCGGCGAGTTTAGATGAGGCCTACAAAATTGTAGAATACGGGTCATATATATTCGGCAGATTTTTCTTCGAGTGACAGAGGATTGAGGCCTTTCCAGTTACTTGTGTGGAATTTATTATTGTAAAATTTCCATATATTAATTACAACATCGTGCCTAAGAAGTCTCAAGCCCTTGGATGCTAATATATCTTCCGACGATTCTTATAACTTTCATATATTCCTTTTTAATGAGATACTGACTATGAAATGAATGGCCACCGGCCAGTGACCAAATTGCTGCTTATTGTTGTGCGACATTTCCATAAGCCAAAGGATTTTTATAGCAGGGTCTAATATTAGATCGAATTAAGAGGGAATTAATAATGTTGTAATGGAGCTCTTGAGCAATCTTGACATAGATTTATAAGCTTAAAAGCCATACATGACAAGTATATTTGGCACCATTAATAAATTCGTGATTCATTGCCTCATACATTCTCACTTAAGTGTACCTTTTGAAGATCTATGCTTTTTGCCATATATCAAGTTAATCCCTCAACTTGAGGTCAGCCAGTCACAGGCATAAAAATGATTTAAAGCCTTTGTAAATTTGTATACAAAATAGGAGTATGCATCACTCCGTGACTATTAAACATTATGTTAAACTTGCAATCTTTCATTAATATTAGGCAAAAAAAGTTTCATTAATATTAAAATTTCTTTGCAGAAATGGCCAATTGTTTAGAACTTTGATATTTCTTATATGTTATGATGATTGTTTTTGTTTCACTTTGGCATCTTATGAATAAACAAATGTAAAGGGTTTTGCTTATCTTTTAATTTAGTGTGATCGAATTCTATTTTAAATGTTTTTACCGTGATGATATGGATTTGTTAAATTTTAACTGGATGGTGTGAGGAACCAAGCTGCAACTTATACAATTTACTAGCGACACATTCTAAAGACTATTGCTTTGTTAGGTTTAGTATTATGCTGATGAGAGATTTACTTTCCTTGGTTTCTGGTTTATTTTGTGTGGCAATGCTGGTGGTTAACCTGAAATAAATCTTTACTGAATTAATTATTAGATTGCTATTTTTTTGCAGTTCTTATGATTATCTATTGAAAATCTTTCTTTCATGAGAATTTCTGAAAGCTAAATCTCTTTGAGCTATCCTCTGGAGTTTAATAGGAGTCAAACTAGTCATTTGAGCCGTTAAGAGGAAATAGTTCCTGCTCCATTATTCTTGAAAATCATAAGCAAGTCATTATTGTTTTTTGTATTATGAAGATTTTTTCTTGTTATATCTACTTTGTTTGGAAAGCACCAAACTTTTATGTGGAGCATCTACCGAACAGGTCCAATACAACAAGAAGATACGAATATTTATGTGGGTCAATTAAAATAAACCTATGAAATCATAGATCATCTTATCAACCATAGAGAAGCCGCAATGCTGTACAAATAAAAAGTCCATAAGAAAACACACATCATCAAACTCAATTACAACCTATCTTGCCCCTAAAAAAGTAGTTCTAAATCTCTCTAGAAAAATGAAATAGAAAAGATAATAAGCAAACAGAATTTGACTAATACCAACAATTACCCATTTCAAAAGGTCATCATAATGGTACATCACACGTCTCCATGGAGTCTTTGCAAAATCTTTGGTTAAACAGTGCTTGTAGCTCATCAAGGTTATACTCCAAGGTTGTAGAAAATAGTTTCTTTTTCCTCCTGCTCTTGTCTCTTTATTAAATATTTTCCCGGGCTATTTCCTGTTTTGCATTCAAAAGCTTCTTGCCTTTCTTAATCCATCCAGCACACTCCACGCCTCCACAAAAACTATCTCACATTCTACCCAATGCATGCACAACCTATGCACTTATAACACACATCTTCCACTCATACTAGCTCGGCAGCTCCTTACTTATGGGACTGTAATATTAGGGGTGTCAATTCGGGTTAACGGGTCGGGTTCGGGTCGAATCTGAAACTGACCCGACATTGTTCGGGTCAATCTGAACCCGACCCGTTTTTAAAAACGGGTCAAGTTTCTGGACCCGAACACAACCCTATTCGGGTCCGGGTTAACACGACCTGACACGAATGACCCGAAGTTGACCTAAAATTGCTAGTTTTCGGGTTAAAAAATCGGGTCAATCTTCGTGTCAAAATCGGGTCAATCTCGGGTTTCCGGGTCAAATAGGAGTTTTCGTGTCAATTTCGGGTCATTTTCGGGTCAATTTTGGGTTGCAGGTTCAACTTGAACCTGACCTGATTTTAAAACGGGTTGATTTGTTGAACCCGAACCCGACTCATTTCGGGTTCGGGTTGACCCTAACCCGGATTTTTCCGGGTCGGGTTTGGGTCGTATTTCGGGTCGTGTCAAAAATTGACACCCCTAGACTGTATGGAGGTGATTTCAAAATTAATCATTTTTATATTTTGAGTCAAAAGTATCCAAAATAATAAACTATCCTAATGAATTTTCGAACAAAATTTTATCTTTAAAACAAATAATAATTTTTATAATCCCAACAACATTCTAATTTAAATATGCACATATCCAAAAAAATTATTGAGTCAGAATTTTTAACATTCGTTGCGCTCTCCTTATTAGTTTCATCTACACATGCTACCACATTTTTCATTATCTGATTTCTTTTATACTTCTTCTCCTGCTGCGGTGATCTCTTTCCATCATATGCATATTTTTTGGGTTAAACAATGTTGTGAGATGCCAACATTAACTGGTTTTTGGAGAACATAGTTTAAGGTCAGTTGCAGTTAAAAGGTGGTTGAGGAAGGCCCACACCCCCTAGGATTAGAATAAATTTGTTTTAGTTGCATATAGGATTGTTGATAAGCTAGCTTAGTGTAGCATTTTCACCCCTCTCTCTTTAAATCTTTGTTCCTGCACTGTGAATATAGGTACGTTGTTGCCTTCCTGAAATGTAAATATAAAGCACGAGGTTAGCATATGGAGTAGATTTATCAATTAGGACTATGTTTCTTGTTGTTTTTCTTGTCACCTCTTGTTTATCAAGAATTTATTAATTTAATTTAAAATTGATTAAAAGATTTTGGAGAGTTCTCTTTATGCAACAATTATTTTTTTGGCAGTTATAGCTTATATGTATTCTATCTGTAATTTGTTCCTTGTTTGAATTTGATTGTTAATATCACCGTCCTTCATATTGACATTGCGGTATTAATTTTCTTTTATTTCTAAAAAATGTTAATGTTAATGCAGCATATACTGTAGATGAAGTGGACCAGAAGACAAATACTTTTCGAGCATTATCAAATTATTCTGTAGGAGATGGCGCATCTTCTTTGGAAGTTAGTATTAATTTCTGTTATCAAGCTCAAGTAGTCATGTTATCAACTGAAACTTGTATGCTCTGCTGTAAAAAACTTCTTATTCATTTCATTTAAGTTGTCTAAACTAGCAGCATTAATACTCATGGTCTCAATACATACCATAACTTCCATGAAACTATAATTTTTCAAGCTATTTTTAATCTTTCTGCTTATTTCAATTTTAAATCGGTTGATGTGTCCCTATTAATCAAAATAAGCACTACTTTGTAAGCATGGGGTAAAGTAGCTAAAGCATTTATAAGCCATATGTGAAGTAACCTGAGAACAAGATTTCTGGTTTGGTAAAACTTTGAAAACTTATTTGGGAAGGTAGCTCCTGATGAAACATTCTTCTCCTAACAACTTTTGTGGACTTGAAATAAGGGAGTTACTTTTAGTTCGAAGGTTAGTTGGTTCAAGCGGTTCAAATAGTTGCAGTGTAGATGATGGAAAGGAGGCTTCCAGTATTGATGATTACATAATAGAGGCATCAAATATATTCCTTCTTAGTTAAAAGAAAAAGAATATTTTTACAAGTATTGTAAGATGACTAGAGGAGAGAATTTGACCACATAATATAAGGGTAGTAGTTATGAATATATATGTTAAAGTGTAAATAAATAATTTAAATAAATTTATATCTTAGGATTAGGTGTCATGATTTGAGATGCGAGAAATTTTTTGTCTTTCCATATAGATTGTTAATGAAGGAATATTGGAATTGTTTAGTTGAGCCAATAATAAAATTATTAAGATAGTTAAATTCTATTAAGAGAATTATTGTGAAGTTTCAGGAGAGTTTAGAAATAGAATAACCTTAATAAGGAGATTTAATGGTTGGTTGTGGAGGCACAAAGAGTTATTAAGGAAAAGAAACAAACTTTAAAAAGTGGCAACCATTAAAAACTACCGAGGATTATAATTATTATATGAAAACTAAAATTTTTACAAATAGGTTAATGAATAAATTAATAGTTAAATTTTTTTATGATTGATGCGATCAAAAAATATAGGGAGCCTATATTTTTTTATCACAAAAAAGAAATACGGACTTCTACTGACGAAAATGACTAAGGACAAGAAAATGAAATAACAAACTCTTACATTTCAAATAAAACTAAAAAGAAGAAATTAAAAGACTACAAACAACGTTCGATCTCAAAGACACCCTAAAGTTGTTGCACTTAGAGAAGAGGGATACAAGTGGAGTGGCACTTGCGGAGAGACGGAAGAGGTTAGAAGCCCGAGAAGAAAGGGTGGAAAGAGCCCGCAAGATTTCCGGAGGGGATGCGAAAGAAGGGTGGAAAGAGCCCGCAGGATTTCCAAAGCCAACCCGCAGGTTATAACTTTTCCAAAAATAACATTTTATAACATCATATTTTAAACATAAACAATCCCCCATATATATAGGTATGAAAGGGAATACAAAGAGACACATTACATTAATTTAAACACAAGATACAAAGCACTAAACCCTAATGCTTTGCACGGAAAAACAACCCAAGCCAAGGAACCGAAGAGGCAACCGGGGGAGCCAAGGGGCCACGACCTCGGGAAAGAGCCCAGGCACGGGAAAACCAGCGGCCAGCCAGAATTCCAAGAGGCAAAGCACAAAAAACAATAAGCCATGGTGGAAGCCAAGGAGCCACGCATGGGAAAAAACAAATCTTGGAATTCCAAAGGCCGGTTTGGAATTCCAAGAGACCTACATAATTAAAACATAAAAAGCATAAAAAGTAAGATAATAAATGAACTAAAATGTTAGCTAATAATGAGCTAACCCTTAGTTCAATAAGTGAACTAAAGACCAGCTCATAAATGAGCTAAAATTTCAGCTCAATTTTGATTGAGCTAGTAGACTCAAGGGAAGCCAAAAATCTAATTATTTTTGACATGAGTTGACCCCCCCCCTTTGTCTACATCAATGATTTATATGATTAGCTTGGTGTTAAGAAAAAAAGGAGATATAAAATAGCGAAGTTAGATCAAATGATTTTAATCAAATTAGATACATTAATAATGAAGATAATAGAATCTTGGCTAAACATCAACAAAATAGGAGAAATATTATTTTGAGAAAAGAGAAAAATACTTGGCTAGAAAATATTAGAAATGACTTTTCTTTATTAGATTTAAATGAGAATTTGACTCTTAACAAAACACAATGGAGAAAAAACGATTCATGTAGCCGACCCCATATAGTGGGATAAAGGCTTGATGTTGTTGTTGTTGTTGAGGAATTACTAAGTTAGAGATTTAAGTATTAAACTACTTTGGAGAGCATAGTGAATAATATAATGAAATGTCACTACAGGAAAATCAGGAATTACTTGTGATTTTTTTCGGTAGTTTCATAAAATGCTGGCGGTTTTCCGGCGGTTAGTAAACCGCCGGTATAAACCGAGTAGGAAACAATTTCCGGCGGTTAATATTACCGGCGGCTTTCCGGCGGTCATAGCGCCGGTTACCGCCAGTTAATCACTGGTGGCTTATCGGTCTTCCAAAATGCCGGTTTTGCTGGCGGTTTAATCGTCGGTTAACCACTGATTGACCGCCGGTGACCGCCGGCTATATTAAAATTCCAGTGGCTATAATAAGCCGTACAATATCGATGTTTCCGACCGGTTGGCCGCCGAAAATATGTATTATTTAAAAAAAAATTGTTAGCCCCCCTTTATTACTCAAATTTCTACAATAACTGCACAAAATTCAAAACATATATAATAAATAAGATCAAATATATATATATATATATATCATTCAAATGAAATCCACAATAAGCATAACCAAATGTTAAAACAAACATAAATGCATATGTTCTACAATAAACATAACATATAAATCCACAATAAGATGTACATGTCCTCCGTGTCCTTGCTTTCACACAACAAGTTCATGTCGGTGGCCGGAGTGGGGACGAGATCGTCAGCCGGAGTTAGCGTGTTGGTGGCTGGATTCCTACGCAGGTAGTCAGAGCGGCGATCACGAGCAAGGGTCTGGAGAAATGATACGCGAAGAAGAAATGAAGATGAAGGTTCAATTTGGCCAGTATTAGGGCCATTTCCGGCGGTTTCGACAGTCGGAAAAAATCACTTAAAATCGGCGGCTTAGCCACCGGTAAAACAGAAAACCGGCGCCCTTGCCGGGGGTTATTATATCGTCGCTAATTCCGGCAGTGTATTATTAAAAACCGCCAGTTACTACCAGGCGGTTGTACCGCCGGTTTAACCGCTAGTAATTCCGGCGGTTATATAACCGCTGGTAATTCCTGATTTTTCTATAGTGTGTATTATAGATTGATCTAAATAATTGAGGTGGAGTTAGCTCCAAAAAAGATGTATGTGGTACTTATTGAAATTTGAAGAGTTATACGAGATATTATATATCTGATTTACATATCCTTTCATTTTAATTTTAAATATAAAAAAAATATCAAATGATTGTAGTAGAAGAAGAGCTTTAGTATCAATATTTAAGATGAAAGACGATGGTCAAGATTGTGCTATCTATAAAGAAATCAAATTTATGAGTCACATAATGAAAATATGAGGAGATAATAGAATATATGCTCAGAGAAATTACGTCAATTTTCTGAGAATCAATTTAGTTTAATGCCAGGAATATATATTATGGAAGTTGTTTTTGTGTTATGACAATAAATGTGAAAATATATAACTAAGAAAAGATCTTCATATATTTTTGTATTAGTCTTGATAAAACATATGATCAAGTACCACAAAAATTGATTTATTGTGCATCAAGGCAAAAGGTTTTGTGTCCAACGTATGTTGACATCATTAAAGATCCACATGATGGAGCACTATTTAATATTAGTAGTTTTGGCTTGACTTTAAAAAGTTAGATTTATATAAAAGATGAAATTTGTGTTTATATCTTTTTATGTTGGTTATGGAGATGCCTACAAACGATAGTCAAAATTGGTTACCTTATTATATGTTTTTTGCATATATTATTATAATTAATGAGATATTCATTGAAATAATTTAAAAATCATAACTATGAAGAAAATTTTGGAAAATAAAGGCCTTATAATTGTTATAATATAAACTAAGCATAGGACATGTCATTTTAGTGGACAAGTTAAAATTTTTTATTAATATTATAAGAAGATAAGGTGATGATACCTATGTGTGTTAGGTTGATGCAAGAGCATTTTTAAGACTAGTTCGCAAGAATTTTATGTTATATGTAACTGATGATGAATTGATGATATTATTATAAGAGCTTCAAGTGCATGAATTGTGGCCCGAGGCATAACATCATGAGGTGGTCAATCTTTCAACCTCTTCAAAATTTATGATTATCCAAATATTATTCAAATATCCTTGAAGCTAAACCCAACCTAAGTTCCTGCATAATCACATTTGTAGTTTCGATAACAAATTTATCATTTCATACCTAATTTTTATACATATTTTTAGCTTGATGTGATCTATAACTTTCTATAAGAAAGAGTTTCTAAATTTTGTCACCTAGACCTCCATAAATGTCCAATCCAACACTCTACCTTCCCTCTATAATTGCATCTTTTCCCATGCATGAACCATGACCATCCTTCTTCCACTTCTTGGAGCAATAATTTTATTCTTGAAAAATTGTCAATGTCTTTTCAAGCCTTTCCCACAATTAATGCAAAACACTTTCCCCATAATTGGTCACCCATTGGAATTCTCTCTCATTTTATGCGAGTCTTTGTATAGTCTTGTTATTTGTATAATGGAAGAAAAGTTGAATGAAATATATTTTGGAATACAATTACTTTTAAATTTTGGCAAGGAGATGGACTTCCTTGTGCTTGGATATCTAAGTCATGGTGATGAACTACCCCGAAAAAGGAGATTCAACACTAAAAACAGATTCATGGCGAAGTGCTATCCATGGATTCCTTATATTCTATCACCTTTGGAGAAGATCGACCAATATTATACTACAACAACAACATCAAGCTTTTATTAACAAATCTAATACATCTACTCTCCTAACTGAGTCATCGTAAGACCGACGTTTTATGTGACCAAACCATCTAAGGCGAGTCTCTCTAATCTTATATGCCATTGGAGTTACTCCAACTTTTTCACGTATATACTCATTTCATATTCTGTCTCTAAGAGTGAAGCCACTCATCTACCCGAGCATCCTCATCTTTGCACCACTTAATTTTATGCTTCTCTTTTAATGGAATATAATAATATAATGAGGGACTATTCATGAAATTGATCTAAACATTCCTTGTCCTTTTTCTCATTATGTGTTTTTTTTAATAAAAAAATGTAGGGCCTTTCATTTTTTTTTATATTAGTTTGGTATCATATCAAGTTGATTTTGCATTTGTGGTGCTCATTTTATTGTGTCAAGTTTAGTTTGGTATACTTCTTATGTTTTGAAGCTTATTCTATGGCGTCGAATTCTTCAAAGTTGGGGAGGATGCTGCTTGAACATTTTTTAAGCCTAAATTGGTGAGCGTATTAGTTTATTTAGAACTATGGATGTTATTATTCTAAGAGGGTTAGAAAGTTAAGAGTATTAATTGATGCATGAGACATAATATCATGAGTTGACCAATCATCCCAAATCTATGAAATTTCATGATCTCCCAAACTTATGCCTCTCCTTGAAGTTAAAGTCAACCTAGTTTCTTACATAATCATGTATTAGTATTTTGAACATAATTTTGCATAATATATTTAAGTTTTTCATTTAATTAGTTAATTCCAAGTAGCTTAATATGATTTACTACTTTCTAGAATAAAGTTTTCCCAAATTTCATCATTTAGAGCCCCATAATTTAATAAATTGAGGTATATCACTCAAAATCCAAGCCCTTCCCCCCTCCATGAATGCATCTTTTTCCATGCATAAAACATGCACTTTCACCTACCTGTTTTTTTAGAAACAATCATTTTTGTCTTACAAATGGTTAGTAACACCTTTTCCCCTGCCAATATTTAATTTAAACCTCTTTCCAATAGTTGGTCACCTTTTGGAATTCTCTTAATGTGACTTGATTGATCATTTGTGTGAGTCTTTATATAGTATTGTAATGGCTATTATGGATGGATGGATAAATAAAATATATTTTTAGGAATATAGTTCTTTTAATTTTGACTAGAAACTTCTTTATGCTTGGAGATCTAATTCATGACAATGTACTATCCATTAGGGGTGTCAATTCGGGTCGATGGGTCGGACTCGGGTTGAACCCGAGCTGACCCGAATCTAAATGGGTCAACCTGAACCCGACCCGTTTTTGCAAACGGGTCGGACATTTCAACCCGGACCCTACCCGCTCTGGTTTCCTGGTTGACCCGACCCGGATTTTGCAGATTTGGCTGAATCGCTGAAGCAGTGCGAGTTCGCGGAACCGCGAGTGAGGCTGTGCGGGATCGCGACGCGAGCGCTCCTACGAGCGGCAGCGGCGGAGTCCAAGTTGTGACTCGCGAGCGCGTTGCGGAGCGGAGCTGGTGCGGGCTAAACGCGGGATCTGCCGAGGTGCCGAGTGCGAGCTGGTCGCCTGGTCCGGCTGGACGCGGGATCCGCCGAGGCGCCGAGTGCGATGGGATCCGCCGCTCCGTGGCTGTGCGGGTTCGCCGGGCTGGACATGCGCGATGACGTTACTTGACGCGGACGTGACTTCACCACATGACGCAGACGCGACCTGAGCAGCGGGTTTGCGAAATGGGTCAATTCAGGTTGACCTGCGGGATGTCAACCCGACCCATTTTTCAAATGGGTCAAAAATCCGAACCAGGACCCGACCCGTTTCGCAAACGGGTTGACCTCTAACTCGGATTTTTCCGGTTCGGGTCCGGGTCGGGTCAAAAGTTGACACCCCTCCTATCCATGAAAAGGATTCAACATCAAGAGTGGATTCACGGAGTAATTTCTATGGATCCCTCTTATTCTATTGTTTAGAGATGATCGACTATGATTGTGGAGAAGACAAATATGATAAAGGACTGTTCATGAGGTCGTTTACAGATTCTTTGTTTGTTCTTTCTCTTTATGTCTTTCTTTTTGCAGAAAAAAGCATTCAGATGCTCAGTTTTATTCCACATTATAAATTTAAGTATCTTAGGTCTGTTATGCATGTGAATGGAGTTATAAATGAGGATTTAATTTCTGGGGTTCAGACTGGATGATTAAAATGAAGCGTGTACCTAGAGTTTTGTATTATAAGAGGAATCATGGATGCTTAATTGTAAATTTTATAAAACTGTAATTTGACAATCAATTGTATGGATATGAATATTTTGTTGTAAACAAATTATTTATATTATGGATTAAATGAGAATGATATGATGTTTATGTTGCAAAATTAGTAATTGTAAATTAATAAATGATTGTATTAGAGTAAAAATTAGAGTTACATATATTGAAGGTAAGATGATTGGAAATAGATTTAGGTGTTTTGTATATGTTCAAGGAAGGTTAGAAAATGTGTTCATTTTATGTGCGTATAAAATTAGTCTGAAGGACTTCAAAGGAAATGGTTATGCCTAAGAGTGTATGGATAGAAGTTTTTTAAAATGATTTGCAAATAATATGTTAAACGCCTCAAATAACACTTAATAAAGACAAATGAAAAATGAGGATTTATAATGCCAACCCCAATTAATTGGGATAAGTTTAAAATTGGGTAAGACTGATGATGATTATATGCATTCATGTTTGCTTCTTATTCTACAAGGAATTTTGATATTTTATTATACGGCCTTATGGTGACATTGACATGTCTAACAATTTTTGTTGTGATATTTTGCATATGCGTGATGCTAATTAATAATGTGGAGTGGCTTTTTGTGGTAAATGACTAAAAAAATGCATTTTTTTGCCATAAAATGACATTTGGTAGTGAATTTTCTTCTTTTAAACAAATTTCATAGTTTTAAGGGCATTCCATTAAACAAATATTTCCACTCATCTTTTATATGTCTCATAATTTATGCTGATTATGATTGTCTTTTCTCTTTCCTACAGAAATATAAGGCCATGCTATACTCCACAGCTATAAAAGGTAAGGATTCTTCATATTGTTCTCATTTTCTATATTTAACTTTTTAGTTGTTTGATAAAAACTATAATATTTTGGTGTTTGTGTTTAAAATTTGGTGAATGAATCTTATTTTATGTAAGAAAAAAGAAAATGATCAAAATGGCTATTGGATTATTTGTGAGCGACCATTTTAGTCCTAAATTATTTAAACCATGTAATTTAGTATTTTGATTTGTCAAAGATAATCCAAAATATTCCTATAGTTAAAATCATTTTTTAAATTGATAGAGATTTAATGCAATGTTTGTGAATGAGGTGGGCTATGAGGGGTATTTCATGCAGATCAAGACATAAAAACATGATTTTTTGATAATACCTTAATTCTCACGTCATTTGTCAACTTTGCATGAAATTTCTATCAAATTAACTAAATATCGGAATATTTTGTATCCTATTTAAGGAGTAAATAGACTGAATTAGACATTTTAATGGTTTGGGTATTAAATGACATCTAATAAATAGTCTATGGATCATTTGACTATTTTGTCTAATATAATGATATCCAATTTATGATGCATATTATTATCCAACACCTACCTCTTATCCCTTTCAAAAAAGGATTAGAAAAAGATAATTTCAAAATATAGGAACATTTACAAATTATTATAGACTTTTTGACATAGGTTTTGTTTGGGATGACTTTCTTATTGCTTCTTAAAGAAGCTTTCTGAAAGCTACTATAAGAAGCAGTAAGAAAGTCGTCTCAAACGAAGCCATAGTTTTAAATATGTATTATAACATTAAAGGAATGAACATTTCCTTATGAAATGATGGAAGTTAGCTTTATTTCTATGAGTTGCATTCATCTTGTGTGGATACACAAATCAACCTAAAATCAGAGATGTGGTTGGAAATGCCATATTTTTAACATCCTTGTAATTACCATAATTAAATGCATGCCCCCTCATGGAGACATAAAGAAAAACAATAATATAACAACTCTTTATTTGCGATGTTTAAGGCTTACCTCACGCCTAACATAGTGTAACAAATCTCTGGTCAATATAGCAATCATCAAGCATGTTGTCAAATAATTTGGTATGGAACAATCTTTGTATGTTGTGATTATACTCATGTAATATCCTTCTTCTAATTTTTGTTTTCTAATGCCTCAAATAGGCTTTGGAGGATTGTAATAGTATTTTAGTTGATAGTTGTAAGGAAGGATTCATGTATAGGAGAAATTTTTTGAGAAGATGCTAGGTTATGGTGTACAAAGGAGAATGTAAGGTAATAATTTGATCAATATTATGAGAGTTATCTTACAATGCTTTTGAGTGTTGAGTTTGTTGGAGATTTTAGATGAACTTTTCCCTCGTGTAGACTTGCAAAGGTTTAGTAATAAGAGTATTGTGTAGTTTTTGTGTTTGTGTAGACATCATATCAAATGAGAAGATGTTAAGTTCATCAAACTTGTCTTCCATTTAGTTCCCCCTTTGAAGACAAGTTATAGTGATGAAGTTTATTTGTCATTAAAAGTGACATCTTTTAAAATAATGATTTGTTTGTGGATGATAGTATTTATATATATTTTTTGAGTGGATGAGTATTCTAAATAGGCACACTTTAGTGCCCTAGGATCAAGCTTACCTTGGTGTTTGTGGATGTGAACATTTGACAAACCAAAAATTGTTGGAGGAAGTTTTTAGAAAATATTATTTATAGAAAAATATTTAGAAAGATAGTTTAGGGGACTAAAAATCTATCACTTTTGAGAGTCTTTTATTGATTAGATATTTGAAGGTTATGCAGCTTCTCCGCAATGTCCTTTATTTTAGAAGAGAAAAGTCTTGATAACTTTTAGGAAATGCTGATTTTTTCTTTGTCACTCCATTTTGTTGTGGGTTGTCATGAGGATTGATGAATAATAGCTTCTATATAAAGAAAAGGAAGATAAAATTTAATTAGAATAATCTTGAGCATTATCAGTCCTACTTTTTTTAATGTTAACACCAAATTGCTTTGGTATCACAAAGATAAATATTAGGTAAATACAACTAACATCAAATTTTATCTGATAAGATAAACCCATGTTATCTAAGTGCAATTATCAATGAATGTGTCAAATTTATATTAGTTTAAAAAATATTTGGGATTTTTTACGGTTTTTAAATATTAGATTGAATTATCAACAAAGGAGTAGAGGACTAGTTTCATTTTTAGAAATAGAATTCTATGATGTTGAGTAATTTCACGAGTTTCATAATAGAAGTTTTTAATGTTATCATTTATAAAAGAGAATGAAATAAGTTCTTTCAGGACATGGATTTACTTTTGTCCAAAAAAAAAAAAAAAACTTTAAGGATCCAAATTAACTTTTGTCATTTTTGAAAAGATTCATTGGCAATTAGTTTTTTACTTTGAGTTTATATGAATGTCATGACCAATATTTCTAATTTGTGAGTGTCAAGCATTACGATCATTATTCTTCTGTTTGGATAATCAAAATGACATCATTTAGGGG
Organism: Dendrobium catenatum; assembly: GCF_001605985.2. Lineage (NCBI taxonomy): Eukaryota > Viridiplantae > Streptophyta > Magnoliopsida > Asparagales > Orchidaceae > Dendrobium > Dendrobium catenatum. The sequence goes on along the minus strand of NW_021318968.1, from coordinate 1,739,671 downwards.
TTGCAGGTTTTTTTTTTTTCTGAGGATTTGAATATGAACTTGATAAAATTCAACATTGAGTCTTACAAGAAACTCAAAAACAGTCTTTTTTATATATTGTTTTAAAACTATAGCATCATCACCACACTTCTTCTTTAGATCTTGTTAGTGATCTAGTTCTAATCAATATGCCTTCATTGCTTTGAACTATTTAATAATAGAGAGTTTGGCTTGCTTGTTTGTTGAAAGCTTTGTCTTTGACTCTTTATCTCATTGATGAGAGCAGCTTCTTTAACTCTTACATAAGTCTATTTGACAGCTTCCTAAACATCTTTTGCAGTTATTAGGAGTATTTATGGTCTCCTGATTTTAGGCAACATGGTATTCTATAGCTATAACATAATAATGTTCTCTACTTCATCTTAAAGTGAAAACTTTGGTCCTTCTAGATCCACAGGAGGATCAACAAAATGATGGACTTTTCTCTATTCTTTCAGAAGGTCTTCATTATGTAACCCCTGCAATTCTACTTTGATAGAATTAGTTTGGTTTTCAACATTTATAATAATCGACTCTTTGGAAGGAAAGTAGAAAAAATCTGACATGATTAGGAGAATAAGAATGAAAACCAGTAGAAATAAAGGTTTGAAAAAGGCCCCTAATCTGGCCCTTACCATATAGAAAAAGAGAAGTAGCTATAAAACTTGATTTTTTTTATTCATCCTGTGGGTATTTATATACAAATGATTCATATAATAATTTAGGAAACTATACAATTCTGATACGCCAAGGGGAGGCCACTTGGCCGGTCTAGACTAGTCTATGCCAGCCTAGCCTTGGCCAAACTTGCCCTTTGGTTGGGCGGAACCAGGGGCAGCAGAGGAGGAGATTTCAGCCCCCTTTGTGGGGTCCAGGGGAGCTATTATTCATTATGTAAGGAGGAAGAATCAAAGTGGAGTTGTTTAGGAAGGTTTCCTAATTGTGTTTATACTGTTTAGGAAGGTTTAATTGTTTATGAATGTTTATTGTGTTTATACTATTTAAGAAGGTTTTAATTTTTTAGGAAGATTTCCTAATTATGTTTATGCTGTTTAGAAAGGTTCCAATTATGTTTATTGTGTGTGAGGGTTATTAAGGGGGAGTTTTGTGTAGGATTATCATCATATATATGTTGAGTTTATTTTCTAGGGTTTGGTGAGTTTCCTAGCGGCGACTAGGATTTGTGGGAGAGCCGATCTATCTCTCGAATAGTAGATCAGTTTTATTTTTTGTTAAAGTAATAAAAAAATCAGCCATCATATTTGTATTCCTGCAATTTTCTTTTATCTACTTTGCTGTTTTTACTTTCATGAAGCATCAAATTCCTAATAAGAAATAATTACAATGAATTTGAAATATTACAATTCTCTTATTTGGCCTCTCCATCGGCCCCAAGTCATGAATCCAAAGCATGTCATCATACCTCCTACAAAATTTCCGGCGAAGTCATCAATCCATGGGACCAAACCTTCCATCTTGGTTTTGGTTATGCAACAAGTGTATATCGTGGGCTGTGAATTTATGCCTTTCTAAAAAGTGTTGATTGGAGCATTTATTTTTATTCTCAACAGTCTTAATCAGCTTTTTTTTTTTTTTTTTGAAGGATTTGAATTTTGGGCCTCCTTTTAACTATTATAGCCCAGGTACTTTGTAAACATGCTTATGACACAAAATGAGGAATACATATGCCATAGAATAAAGAAAAATACATCATCAATTGATGAGCCTGTTCAGTAACGCTTTTTAGTTGGATATGCCAGAAATAGCATCTAGCTTATATCCTTTTACCAACTTGCTCAGAATAATTATAAAGGGGTGATGCTAAATTACAAGTGTTTAAATGAATGACTGGTGGATGTCATATGAAACTAGCCTGAATATTTGAAATGATGCTGATTACTTTAATACCAAATGTAACCGCTGAAAGACACTAAAGATGAACTTCAGCACTACAGACTTTTGCTTGCATTTATTCTTTCAAATTTAATATCGCAGTACAGCTTATTGAACCACATTTGTAAACTCAGTTGAATATATATATTTTTTGTAATCGTGATTTATGGAACTGGTTGTTCATTTTTTGTATTGCTTTGCTTTCATTGGTTCAGTCCCCGCCAAGACAATTGAGCTATACATTGATATAAGGAGGTCAATTGAAGATCATGTTCGGGTTGGTAATGTACTTTGGTGTGTATGATGCGCTCATTTGGTTTTTTAGAGGATTCTCTTCTTTATTTTTTTTTGTTTCTGGTCAGGGCTTCACTGAACCTTCATCTGACAAGCTTCTACCAGATTTACATCCTCAAGAACAGCATGTCTTTACTCTTGTTCTGGACCTCAATGAGACTCTGGTGTACTCAGATTGGAAGGTATCTTTGTCTTAAATGTGGTTCTTATTTGTAACAATTATGTTTACAATTGATTAGTTGTCCATGCAGTTGCTTGTTCTGTGATTTGTGATTTATATTAATGCTTATATTCACCAATGTATCCATTTATGATAATATGGATCGACAATGGTTAGTTCTGTACACTAACTAATTAATGCGTCTAAGACTTGTTAACTCTTATATATTTTGCAGAATAAAGTGTCTATAAATTAGATGGATTTAGTTAGATGAATAGCATGAGCGTATTTGTAGAAAGGGTTGTGCGATATTACTCAGTAAATGGTTAAGGGTTCGAGCAATAGAGTGATTTTCAATATATGTTTAAGTCACGAATTAAGTTTCTATAAATTAATCTAATTTTGCTTGCATTATGTCGAACATTGAAAATTATATTGACTTGTTATATTTTGTGAAAAGAAGAAATGATCCTGATGCAAAAGCTAGAGCGCAGAAGTCTTCTCTCTCTCTCTCTTTATTTTCTTGATACAGTGAAGTGTGAGATGAGGTAGCACTTTAATCAACCAAACAACTAATATAAGTTTTATGAATTAACTCTTCGGAAGAACAATTATAAGTTGACATTTCTTTTAAAGCCATAGGGAGAAGAGGGTCGAAGGTGTTTATTCTTCATTTTCATTATGATGCCAATCAAATGATGAAATGTCAGCCTAAGGGAAGGTGATGTTAGTATTATTTTTCCCAAGAGCTAGTTTGTAACTCGCTAGAAGATAAGATATTCTTTAGTAATTTTTTTCTCAGTCAAGCAACATTTTGGCTGCGTACTCTCTTGTGTTTGTAAAGACAAGACTCTAATGACTGAAGATCAAGGTAAACCGATAATAAAGTTTTGCTATTACTCTGAAGTTGTATTTAAAATCAATATATTTTCTCTGGTAATAGAAGATTGATCTCGGACTGCGTGACTTCTCTGTCCTAATTAGATGTGATTGGCTTGTGCTTTTTAAACAGGAATGCATTCTCATTTGAAGCATAAAGGACAACTTTATACCTATTCTATTTATTAAATCACGAAAAGCTGAATAGACTTCATTATTTTTTTTTGTAGCGTGAAAGAGGCTGGAGAACATTCAAAAGGCCTGGTGTTGATGCTTTCTTGGAACATCTTGCCAAATTCTATGAAATCGTTGTGTACTCAGATCAGCTGAATATGGTAAATATGAAATATTCTTTTTGTTTCAGGCAAATATAGTTAGTTTTACAGTGCAACCGTACTGGCAGTATGTTGATCCTGTTATCGAAAGATTGGACCAGAAAGGTTGTATTCGCTATAGATTGTCTAGATCTGCAACCAGATACCAAGATGGAAAGCACTTTCGGGTATGCTAATTTGATGGCTTTTCTTTATTAATGTTTTCTTTTGTTATCACATATATTATATATATCTTGCCTTGTATAACTGACCTATGTTCAGTAAGGCTGCAAATTATCTGAAGGTGCATTTACATTATTCCATGTACTATATAATTGAATTTTTTTTATGCTTGTTTACAAGGCGCAAGTAATTCTATATAAATACTTTGATGAAGGGTAGCTTTGATACCCACTCCTTTTATTAAATAACACAATTACAATTTTAGTAAGTATAATAATTGTAAAACTTCTATATCCTGCAATGATTTATTTGTATATTCATCTTCTTTTTTCCGTGCACTGTATACTACTGAAGGATATACGGAAGATTTATTTTGTCTCTTTATCTTTGTGATGAAACCTACAAAGCATCTTCAAAATGCATATTAGTTCAATCAAAGTTAGTATTGATTTCTTGCCAGGATTTTTATCGCTGGGATAGTTTTTTAATAGCAATGGTTTTAGGGCACTGTCTTGCATTTGCAACAAGGGCTGTTCTCGTTTGCTTTCTAAATGCCAACAAATTTTTTGAAAATATTTAGACTCTGGCCTTTGGAAGGCTTCACACCTACTTCTTGTGTCTCCTAACCGAGAGAAGGGCTGACTTAGGTGCCACCTACTTCTTGTGTCTCCTAACCGAGAGAAGGGCTGACTTAGGTGCAATAGCCTGTTTGAATAGAATCAGAATAGTTAATTAACTGCCCTAGCACTTTTATGCGATGATTTGGTGGATAAAGTAAGCCAACTACTTTCCTCTTGCTACCAGGGCATTTGTGAACAGGTAGTCTTTTCCCATTTAAATAAGCACTTTTGCGAAGCTTAGCTTCCTTAGTTAAAGCAACATTTGTGGATCCCAATAGGGCCTTAATTTACTAATTTGATGGACTCATTTATTCGGTTATGTTAGTGATAGATGATAATTTATTTGCTCTGATGAAAGTCTATCTATAAATGGCAAAAGCAATTACGAAATTTTTTTTCCTTAAAATTGTGCAGTATGAGAAAAGTGGAGGGTTGCGTTAGGTAGTCGACAATTAGCATAAAATTTGTCGAATAATTATGGCATGAATCCTTTAATACATTATGTTAATGTTATGACATTCTCTAGAAGCGATGTGCTATATGACCTGAATACAGCGAGTAGTGTGCAAGGGTTGCTGCATCGGTGCTCGGGTGCAGTGTTAAATAGGCGAGGGTTCCCACTTCATGGATGAATGTGGGTAAAGAAGCTAGTACATGAAATTAGAGTTCAGATAGGATCTTGGAATGTAGGTTCTCTTACAGTCAAATTAATGACATTAATTGATATTATGATTCATAGGAAGATAAACATTTTATGCATTTAGACAACTAAATGGGTTTGAGAGAAGACCAAAGTGATCGATAGTTTTGGATTTAAATTTTAGTATCCTGGTAGAAGTTGTACTAGAAATGATGTAGGTGTGATTATATATATTTGAAGGATAATGTTATAAAAATTAATAGAATTAAAGAGAATTATAGGTTTGAAGATTATTATTGATGCTAAGCTTATTAATATAATAAGTGTTTCTGCTCCTCAAGTAGGTTTGGATATATGTTTAAAATTAAAATTTTGGAATGATTTAAAAGAATTGATTCAAAATATACCTCTTGAAGAAAGAGATTTTTTTGAAGGAGATTAAATGAACATGTTGGTAGAGAGGTAGATGATTTTAAAAGTATTCATGGTGGCTATGAGTTTGGAGCTACTAATGAAGGTGGTAAGACTATATTAGATTTTGCTCTAGCTTATAATTTTGTAATTGCTAATATCTTATTTAAGAAAATAGATGAGAATCACATCACTTATAAGAATGAATATAGTAAAACTCAAATTAATTATTTTCTTTTTATTATAAGAAAAATAGATCATTTAGATTGTAAAGATTGTAAAGTTATTCCGAATAAAAGTTTATGTACTCAATATAACATATTAGTTTTGGACTTTAAGATGAAGGGATTGCATATGAAAAATATAGTAAAATGTTATTCTAAGACTAGATGGGAGCATTTGAAGAACAATAACAAAATTATTATTGAGAGTAAGTTTCGAGATCTTAAGATTTTGTTTGTGCATGAGGAAGCGAATGATATGTGGGAAAAATTAGTTAGTAATATTAAGAATATTGCAAATGATGTGGTTAGAGTTTTAAAAAGAAAAAGCTCATTATAATAAAAATAGTTTGTGGTAGAATTAAAATGTGCAAGAAAAGATCAAAAATAAGAGATTTTGTTATAATAATTAGTTTAGACGTAAAAAATTTTGAAAATTGGGAAAGATATAAAGAGACTCGTAAGGTGTCTAGGAAAGTAATATGCGATACAAAGATTTTAGCTTTTAATGATTTATATAATAAATTAGATTATAAACAGGGTGAATGATATGTGTATAAGTTAGCCAAACAAAGAGATAGAAATAGTAAGAATTTAGTTTAAGTGAAGTGCATTAATAATGAAGATCAAAAAAAGACTTTTTTTAGAAGTGTATATTCAACAAAGTTGGATGAGATATTTTGTTAAGCTTTCAATGAAGATTGTGAGAATAGGATTGACTTTAGTGGCCTTAGCATTCTAAATGAAAATAAAGATTTTTATTTTTATCGGCGTATTAGTAAAACTGAAGTTAGAGAGGCTTTAAAGATAATGAAGCGTGGAAAAACTATTGGACCTACTGATATTCCAATAAAGGTGTAGAAATGCTTATGAGATGAAGGAATTTCTTGCCTTACTAAACCTATTAATATTATTTTGAAGACTCAAAATATGTCAGATGAGTGGAGAATGGCTGCATTGATTCTTATATTTAAGAATAAAGGTGATACACAAGATTGTGCGAATTATAGAAAAATTAAGTTGATGTGTCATACTTTAAAACTTTGGGAGAGAATTATGGAGCATAAGTTACGACGTGATACTAATATTTCTCAAAATCAATTTAGATTCATGCCAGGTAGGTCCACTATGGAAGCTATTCATTTATTGAGAGGGTTGATGGAGAAGTTTAGAGAGAATAAGGAGGAAATACTTATATTCAAGTCATTAGGGATATGTATGCAGGATCTATTACTTGTGTTCAAACAAAAGGTGGTTTGAGCAAGTATTTTTCTATTTCAGTTGGATATATCAAGGATCATCTTTAAGCTCTTATCCTTTTGCTTTAGTCATGGATGTTCTTACTAGACATTTGTAAGAGGATGTACCCTAGTGTATGCTTTTTACTGATGATATTCTTCTAGTTGATAAGACTAGAGAGGGAGTTGAAGGTAAACTCGAATCATGGAGGTCAATGTTAGAGTATAAAGGTTTTCATTTGAGTAGATCTAAAACCGAATACATGGAATGTAATTTTAGTAGTAATAGATCTAGTGGGGGGTTTGTGACTTTGAGCAATAAAGTTATTAATGAGTGTACTCGTTTTCGATATCTTGGGTCTATTATTTAGAGTGATGGTGAGCTAGATGGGGATATTATTAATAGAATTCAAGTTGGATGGTTGAATTGGAGGAATGCTTCGGGTTTGTTGTGTGATAGAAAAGTACCACTCAAACTTGAGGGAAAATTTTATATGATAGTGGTGAGACCTGCAATGCTTTGTGGCGCAGAATGTTTGCCATTAAAGGAGAAGTATAATATTAAGTGTTGTTGAGATGAGAATGCTTAGATGGATGAGTGGATTTACTCTTAGAGATAGGATATGAAACGAGCATATTCGTGAAAAGGTTGGAGTAGCTCCAATGATATAAGATTAGAGAAAGTCGCTTTAGATGGTTTGGTCATATAAAATGGTGGCCTTCCGATGACCCTGTTAGGAGAGTAGATGTATTAGATTTGACCCATGTTAAGGAATGTAGAGGTAGACCTAAAAAGACTTGGTTAGAAAATATTAGAAATGACATTTCTTTATTAGATTTAAATGAGAATTTGAATATTGACATGACTCAACGGAGAAAAAAGATTCATGTAGCCGAACCCACGTCATAGGATAAAGGTTTGATGTTGTTTTTTGATGTTGAAATTGTACAGTATGATCTTCAGTAGAATTTAAGTCTACTAATGATTATGACTAATAAATTCTATACCAGAAAGAATTACAGGAATATATGTAAAACAAATGAAGTAGACGAAAAGTTGTACAATAGAATTATCAATATTTAATGACATTGAAGACAGATAGGGGGAATTTGCTAAAGCATATTAGTAAACAGACTATAATTGAAATTTGAGTATGATGCATGGAAAAGCTTGGGACGTGTACATTTTAGAACAAATAATACCAATTAATCGATGTGAAGTGTCTATTGTGAAACCAAAGCAAATTTTAACCATCTTGGCTAGTTTGTGTCCGCTCTGTAAACCTTTATTAGGGCCAAGTTATTCATGCTTTTAAATCATGAATAAGATGAAAAAAAAGCAGAGCAAGAGATCAAGCATTTAGGTGATAATTAATTAAACAGTAGTTAGAGTAAATAAAAAAAAATATTAAATCTTTTAAGATTATAAAGCATAAATTCCAGTAAGAAAACTTAGTAGGCAGTAGAAGTATTTTTTTTCTGCAACTAATGAGAGGAAACAGGTTGCAGGATAAGGCTTGGATATAAAGTATTATTTGAATATAAACCTGATCATGATCCATCATTTTTGTTCTTAAAATAGGGTAGGTTGCATAGCTTGCTCATGAATTCTTATAAGGCATGAAGAATAGCATACCTAGTTTTCATGTATTGAGGAAATAAAGATAGATGCATATAAGACTTTTTTCGTACGCATGCCTCCTTGACGTGCATTCAGCAATATGCATGTGAGTAGGGGTTTCAAAAATTGACATGGTACGAAAACCTGACTCGAACTTGACCCGGATTTTTTTGTTTAGGGTCAACCCGGTTTAAGAACGGGTTGGGTTCGGGTCCCAATTTTTTACCCATTTCGAATTTCGGGTCGGGTTCAAGTTAACCCGCGAACCCGACAATGACTCACAAAACCTCTTCTCAAGCCGCAAGCCTCTAGATCCGACTTCGCTCCCGTCACTGCCAGCCAAACATCTCCACAAATCCAACAATGACTTGCAAAACCTCTTCTCAAGCCGCAAGCCTCTAGATCTAACTTCGCTCCCGTCACCACCAGCCGAACATCTCCTCCAAACCTCTGATGAAACCGATCGAACAACCTGATCAGCCTAGCTCGACTCACCTCTCCCAGTTCTGTTGATTCCGAGCCCCTCTACCTGTTGATCTTACTCAGTTTCCGATCCCGACGTAGATCTCCAATCGTGATCGAACCCGTCGCACCCCTTCCTGCAACCTCCAAGCACCTGTTCGACCTCCTTTCTTCCTCCCACACACTCGATCGACAACTCCATTATGCCGATCGATACAATCGAATCATCCCTACCCCAACGAATCGTGCCCGACTTCTTCCCACGATCCCGAACTGCCCTCTCTTGCTCGACACCAACACACAGCCGTTCGAATCCCTCACGCAAGCAGCCAAAACTTCCGATGCACCACTTCCCATTCTCCCACACTCCAAGCTCCCTCTACTCGATCGGACTCCAGTCGGTCTGATTCATTCAAAGACCCTCCAATCAGCTGCTGATCTGCACCTACCTCACATAAACGTCACACCATTTTGAGTTGTTTGATCCCTCTCTGCACCCACTCATTCCGCGATGTTTGTTAACCTGGGCTAATCGGGTCGGTCATGTCAACTCGTAACCCAGCGGGTCGGGTTCGGGTTGCATTTTCTACCCCGTTTGCAAAAACGGGTTAGATCAAATACTAGCGGGTCGATGTCGGGTGAACCCGAACCCAACCTTTGATCCGATTTTGACACCCCTACATGTGAGTCTGTTAAATGAGTAAAACATTAAACTGAGCAACAAAACTAACAGAAAACAAAAAAGGATTGGCGTAGAAGCAAAAAGCCATGAAGATCAATAATCTATGAACCAAAACAAAGCAGCATGACCGCTGTACAGTGGAAGCAAGCTAACACAACAAACTTGGCAACGAAAGTGTGCTTCTTGCCTTCTTGGTTTATTGTTATTTTCTCCTAAGGATATTCTTTTTAAGATTCATGGAACTGTTGAGACTGATTTTCTAGCATACTTATGAACTAGTTTTACTGGCAGGACTTGTCAAAGTTGAACAGAGATCCAGCACGAATTCTTTATGTGAGTGGGCATGCTCTAGAATCTAGCCTTCAGCCAGAGAACTGTGTGCCCATCAAGCCATGGACACTAGAAAATGATGATACGGCTCTTCTGGATCTAATCCCATTTCTTGAATGTGAGCTTTCTTTAGATCTTATCTCAGATCCTAATGGCAACCACCTACTAAAATTGAGCTTTTCTTAGTGAATCTAGATTTAACAGTTTGAATGTATCATTCATTATTTTCAATTCCATTACAGATATTGCTCTCCACCGGCCTGCTGATATAAGGCCTGTGCTTGCATCTTATCAAGGCCGTGACATAGCTGCTGAATTTATAGAGCGCTCAAAAGAGCATCAGAGGTAAAGGACGGTTGCTGACATTGTTTCTTATTCGCCTCACATCGTACCTTTAATTTTAAATGGCCCTTTAGAGTGCGATGATTTCATTTTTAGACCTTATATGATTGAAATTGAAATCATCACACTCAGGTGCGGAACCAGCCATAAATTTTAGGGGGGACAAATTTATAAGTAACTGTTCGCATATATGTCGGGGCTCCAAGAGGCAGCAACGCCCCCTGGCGGGATTCGACCAAACAAGGGGCAGCGCTCCCGGAACAAATTTTAATTTACTATTTCTTTTTGTATTTAGTTCATCATTCCCTAACAATAACACATATACACAATATATTTAATTATATTGGGGGCAATTGCCTAAAGACCATAGTATTTTAACATTTTTAGTTTTTTTCTGGAGGGGGGGGGGGCAATTGCCTAAAAACCTTTATAATAAAGACTAAAAATTACCTAAATAAGAGTATAATGAAAAAAAAAATTTCGGCCCTAACCACAAAGGGGTTCTGCCCCTGAAAACACTACGGAGTTTGTTGAGTTTATTATTATTTGCAACCAATCAAATTTTTACCAACTGAGAAAATTATCTAATATTGTTTTACAAAGGTCAGATACCTGATACCTTATTTTTGAATTTTTTTTGGGATTTTGCATCTCATTATCAGGAGGATGCAACAGCAGAAGCAACACGGCCATTTTTGGAGACGCTGAAGGTGCAGGTTCAAAGCCTAAACCCAAATATTGCTAAACATCTTAAATGATCTTTCACGAATGAATTAGATGTAGTTCTGACCTACATCGAGCTTTCCTCATACTAGGTTTTTTTTTTTCGTCGTTTATTTTTGGGCACTATATTCTTCTATTTGTTGCAATGTGGTGTCGCAGGTTTATTTGCCCTTCTTTATTTCTGCCCTAATTGTCAAGGTGCAATCAATTAGAGGAATTTTGGGTACTTGAAAACTAGGTAGTTTGATGATTTATTGGTGTTTGTATATGTATGTATGACTTTTGACATTTATTTAAGCTTGCATAAGTTCTTGAAATACGACTGGTGGCTTCTCCATTTCTTAGAACTGATGCCTGTAATTTATTTTAAGAACTGAGTGCAATGATGCTGCGTTTTTTTAAAATATATTATAAAAAGAGATGAATACAAACCACCTCTTACCACGGCGAATCCAGATGCGTCACGTCACCTGGATGCGACGCGTCTCCGAATGAATCCAGACGCCGCACGTAATAATTTTCCGTGCGGTTGGAGTATGGGGGGATGAAGAGATGATGCTATTGCTAGTATCATTGTCTTCTGTGTGTTTGTAACTACTCGACCTTCTATCTGTACTAGGAACCGAGTAGTACACCTTTTATAGATTTGTAGAACTAAATCGAAACCTTTTGCACCTTGTTGCTCCCTCCCTTCCTCCCTTCAACTTCAAGTTTTTCGCCAATAAGATCATGAGAGCATTTAAATTCAATAATGCATATTTGTTATGTGCCAAAATATAAATAGAATTCAATTGCTTCAATAACTAATCTGAGAAATAAATTAATATTGAATAAGCTAAGTGGCATAATAATAATCACAATTTATAGTTGTACATAAAGCATAAGTCTATTAAATCTCATCTGAGTGATGCAAAACTAGTAACAACAACATCATCATCAAGCATTTGTCTCACTACGTGGGATTGGCTATATGAATTTTTTTTTATCTGTGTCATGTTAAAAGTCAAATTCTCATTTAAATCTAATAAAGAAATATTATTTCTAATATTTTTTAACTGTATTTTTTTAGGTTTGTTGTTACATTTCTTAACATAACTAAAATCTAATACCTCAACTTTTTTAATTGGGCCATCGGGAGCCCTCTGTCTAATGTGATCAAATCATCTAAGTCTCTATCATTTTATATTTTCGATTGGATTACATCAAGGATCACCCTTAAAGTCCATATCCTTTTGCTTTAATCATGGATCTTCTCACTAAACATTTGCAAGAGGATGTACCTTGGTGTATGCTTTTTACCCATGATATTCTTCTTGTTGATAAGACCAAAGAGGGAGTTGAAGGTAAACATGAATTATGGAGGTCAACCTTAGAGTCTAAAGGTTTTCACTTGAGTAGATCTAAAATTGAATATATGTAGTATAATTTTAGTAGTAATAGACATAGTGAGGGGATCGTGATTTTGGGCGATCAAGTCATTAATAAGAGTAGATGTTTCTTGGATCTATTGTTCAGAATGATGATGAAATAGATGGGGATATTATTAGCAAAATTCAAGATATAAAATGATAGAGAACCTACAAATATAAAAGGATAGAGACTAATTTATAAAAAATAAACACATTGGGTGAAACTCATTGCACACAATATAGTTGGTAATGCACCTCGTTATGTGAATCCATCAACTGGCTAGTCAATATTCAAAAGAGTTTTATCGATAGCACATATAGTATGCTCATAAGCATATGTTATTTAAATTCTATATTACAATAACACTTCTCAGTGAATCTATATATAAAATGATCAAATTTGGTTATATATCAACATAATTCATGCTTTACATGAGCAATACTTATAACTCATTAACCAAAATAGTAAACACAAGTAAAAGCTATTACCACATTATATCAATATAATTGCAAGAATAATTATGAATAAATAAAGTATGCTCCTTATTATATAATTATGAAAAAATAAATAAATAACAAAGAATACACCTATATTAAGGAATGATATATTTATCATTTATTTAATAAAGAGCCACCTACCAGACAAAGATCACAAAGTCTAATATTTAAGTCATAATGTTGATCTTTTTATGCTCCAATACATGAGGCTCTACAAATCCTATATTCAAAAGAATTTAAATCAATCATAATTTGTAGCATTAAAGAGCCAATATAATCATTTTAAGTACACTTCAATAATTAATGTTGTTGGGTTCATCTCTTCGAAACATTTGGTTTGACTGTAGGTTTGTTGAAATTGGAGCTTTGGTGGTCCCACATTTAATTTTGGAAGTATCCAACTTGAATATGCCTCGAGATTCATGTTGGATCAAGACAATTTTTGGTAATGTATCAAAACAATCATAATGCTTGACATGATCATATCTATCATATGCAAAAATTTATATGGTGAAAGTTCACTAAAATTAAAAATATCACAATTTTTATAAGTTTTGATCAAATTAAAATTCATAAAATATTAAATAAACAAAATCATTTAAATCGGAAGTGGGATAATGATAATTGGATAGACAGACAAAATCAGCTCTAATAGCCCCAAACCTAAATTTTCCGCTCTTCTCTCCTCTTTTTCTTATCAATATTCCTATTCTATTCTCTAGCTTGAGGAATGTGAAAAATGAAAAATAAAATGGCTTTTGATGAGATCAGATAAGTGGACTTATATTTTTTTAAGAAATATATTAAAGATATAAAGGTACTTATGTCAATTGTTTAGATTTTAAGCATAAAATTATTATAAATTCTCTTATATCTTTAAATATGGGGCTCTGAAATTATAGAAAAATATTTATAAATTATCTAAGCATGTCTATAAAATTCTATTGAAATCGGTTTGAAAAACGAACACCTAATGGTCTAAGAAAACTCATAACGATGTGTCAATTTTTTACACTTTGCATAAAATTAAGAAAAAAAATTATTATAATTAAAGCAAAATAATATCTATAGTATGGTGAAGATAGTTTACAAATTGGACTTAGGCTCCTAAAAAATTATATGACTAGGTCAAAATATGAGCTATTACATTTTCATGAGATAAATTAGAAAATGTGGGTTTTTTTTTGCAAATAAAAAAAAATTATGTTTCCCAATAAAATGTTGGATTACAATTGAAGATTCAAAATGTTCTTATGAACAATCTTTAGTAATTTAGCTATATTTTGAAATAATACGGTTCTTCTTAGTAGTACATTCTGCTCCTACCATTAAGGCATTATGTTAAATTCTGGGATGATTTTATTTATATTTCCTTTACTGCATTGCAAAGAATTATATGTTATTTGATTTAAATATATGAGTTTGAGAAGATCTAATGTGGGTAGAGGTAGTTCTATTATGGTGTTAAATGCACATTTTAATGCCAAAGGCATATTCTGGTGCTACATGCACATTGTAACACCCTAGAATTAAATTTGAAATATTTATTTATATTATCTTTTTAAAAAAATATCAGAGCTTCTATAAATCATCAATATAAATAAAAACCAAAGAAAACAACTAAAAATTATATACCTTAAAATATTACACTATATTCATTCTCCCAAAATTAATATATAATACTTAGGAGATCAATACAATCACTAATTAAGCACAAACTCCTAACTACAAAAGAATAAAAAGAAAATGCATAACAAAGTTTAAAGAAAACCCAAGGATCTATATTTTTTAGATATTTAGGATTAAAATAATAATATAATATTATTTGGTCAAAATTTTAATATAAAATTCATATAAATTCTTTTGGGGCTTTAAAAATTTTAAATAAATATTCATAAATTAATTTTTTTTAAATACTAGTGAAAATAGTTTGTAAAACAGACCCTAAACAGTCTCAAAATCTTGTATCAATAGGTATTAATTTCATAAAAATTAGCACCAATACTCAAAATTTAATTATTTGGGTCAAAATATAAGTTATTACAATCTCCCTTAGAAAAATATCGCCCTCGATATTTGCACAAACAAAACATATCAATAAAGATAAATTCAATTCATAAATACATCAAACAATTCACCACGATTCAAAACCAATATTAAAACTAATAAATCAATTGAAATCCATTCAAAATCTCCAAAATATTGCATTCAATCAATCGTGAACTTATTAAAAACAATCATGCTCCAACATATCATTCAAGCAGAATATACTATGCAAATTATTAATCAATCAATTCAAGGATTAAAAATTTACCAGTGGATCCTCTAAGTGCATTCATGTGTTGTTACTCGGTCAAACTGTAAACTCTGGGTTATACAAGTGGCAATATTGGTGTAACAGACTATGTAGGTCCTCTTTGACATTAAGATATCCTTCTTTTATATGTCCTGCTTATAGACCCTTCAAAGTATTCTCTAGCCTTATCTAGTTTGCTCCCCTCTGAATCTGGATCCTATCCCTTGTTGTTGTAGTGGACAATCAGCCATCCGGTGTCCTCACTCCCCATGTATTAAATACTGTCCAGTTATCAAAAAATATGATCCACTATATCTCTTACCACATCAGACACACTTTAGCCTTATCTAGTTATGCCATCTCTTGATCTCTTTTTACTCATATCTTTTTTGAATAGAGGAATAGGTAAGTCATTCTTTACCAGTCTTGCCCTCTTAACAAGCTCTAAAAACTCCTGAATTCTCAACGGCACAAGTGGATGCCTCAATTTATCATTCAATTCTCTCAAAAGTATGTAGCATTTTTTATCATCAGTACTGACCAATTGAGGTGCATACCTAGCCAGGACAGTAAACTCTACTTCATACTACATCACTATCTTTTTCCCCAACTCTAATCTCATGAAAGCGCCATGCATCTATTTTTCAGGTTGAAAGAGGTACAAACTAGTATATGAAGATAACAACAAACTCTATCTAGGTGATATATGCATTCATCTTTCCTTAAAATTTCTTTCTATGTTGTATAATCCACCATCTCTTAGCTTCTCCTTCAACTATGAACACTGTAAGTGGTACTTTTTTTATTATTTGGGTACTACATACTGTCAAATATCTTCTCTATCATCAACAACCACTCCTTTATTGCCTATGGCTCTACAACTCTCTTGAACAATGGAAGTTTCAACTTATGTAATATATGTATATGCCTACCCCCTTCCGACTTCTTGTGTCCCACATATCTACTCTAAGCATCACTCATAGCCTGTGCAAGTATACTGGTTAACTGCATCATATTGTTAGAACTCACTAGAGTTGCTAATGAACTCTTTCCATTTTATGAATTTTGATCAGTAGGATCTACTGATAAAATTCTCTTTCCTAATCAATAACACACAAACTCAATATACATTCAATCAATTAAACACAGAGATGACAAATCTATACTACCCAACTTCTACCCCCACTCATAACAACTTCATATAACTCTAGTTATAATTTAATTCTTCCAACAACCACTCTGATACCAATTTGTAATGCCTCAGAATCAAATTAGTAAGAATTATCTATTTTATCTTTTTAAAAATATACTAGAGCTTCTATAAATTATCAATATAAATAATAACCAGCAAACAAAATTAACAATTACATATCTCAAAATATTACACTATATTTATTCCCTCAAAATCAATATATAATAGTCAAGAGATTAGCACAATCACTAATAAATCACAAGCTCATGATTACAAAATAATAAAAAGAAAATACATAACAAAATCTAAAAAAAACTTGAGAATCTCTTTTTGCTGATGGAATAGGGAGAAATAAGATTTGAATAATTTTATATAATGCTTTTAGATATATATTTAGGATTAAAATAATAATATAATATTATTTACTTATATAATTTAATCAATTTTTTTAATATAAAATTCATATAAATTCTTTTGGAGCTTTAAAAATTATAAAAAATATTTCTAAATTAACTTATTTTATTTAAAAAAAATTCTAGTAAAAATAATTTGTAAAACAGATACGTGACGGTCTCAAAATCCTCACTTGTACCAATATGTGTCAATTTCTTAAGGATTTGCACCAATGCATAAAAATTACAAAAATTTTTAATATAATTAAGCATAATAATATCAATCTTATGGCGAAGACGGGTTTCAAACTTGGCTTAAAATGACTCCTAAAATACTTATTTATTTGGGTCAAAATATAGGCTATTACACACATTATGTCCTAGTATTAGACATTGGGGGTCATAACAGTCTATCTTCTGATATGCTAGCATGAGAGTCATAAGGGCCAAAATTCTCTGAATTTTATTCTGATGGGAGGTATAAGGCCCTAGAAAATTTTATTATTTTTTGCTTCGATATATGAAGTGCTTTTTTATTTATTTTACTAGCATTATTATTTACATTTTTTATAATTACAAATATTATTTTGATATATGGTTCAGTAAAGTAACTGCATTTATTGATTATTTTTAAATTCAATAAAAATAATTTAAAATTTTAGATTGATAAGTGCAGCCTGCTGAGCTATTTTAACTCACAGTTTATCTACATTCTATTTCAGGATCTTGGAAAGGGAAATTAAAGAATCGGATGAGTAATTGAGTCGCGATCTAATCTATTTAAGCTTGTACATATATTTCCCTTTTTTATTTTCTGCATAGTCATAGCTAATTATTTAAATTATTTTGTTCTCAGCTCACTCTATAGCCATATATTGTAGTATAATTATTGTATATACATTTAAATGAGTAATAAAAGAAAATTTTGTTAATGAGTTATTTTCTGTCTACTAAAGACATTAATAGCTTTGTGGTTGGTTATTTGTTTTAATTGAGTTTGTTAATTGTTTGTTTTAAGTTCACTTTAAAGAGGATAAATTTTTTTGAAATGTTTCCCAAAACTCTGATCTTAGGCTAGCTTGTCGCAAGTCAACACAATATGACTTGTTTTGTATGTGAGCTTTATCGGGTTGGGTTGTGACAAATATGCTCTATATTTGTTTGAGTCATCCATGTGTCTCTAAGAGGTAGTGTAGTGTTTATGACTATTAGAGCATCATCTACTAGAATGATTATAATTACAAAAGTTTGAGGTGATATCTAATCCATATTTTTCTAGTTATCCCAGTGTCTACTTAAAGTGGAGCATGTATAGCTATAAGAGCACTATCTATGGATTAATATGATTAAGAAATTTGTCTGTGGAGGCACATATAAAAATGAAACTTTTTCTCCAAAAAGTGGATTAATCTATAAATCCAAATATTTTATAAATCCTTTATATATATATATATATATATAACAAAAGGTAAGTGTAGAAAATATATTAGGACATAAAACTAGAAAATAAGCAATCAAACTAATAAAGTTCATATATAACATGTTGTGGTTGGAAAATATGGGAAATGAATAAATGATAAAATAGAATCACTATCAATGTAACATATAAGGAATGATGTATCATATCAATTATATTTGAAGGCATAAATAAAAATAAATCATATATATCACTTCTCAATGCAAGGGGCTTACAAACAGAGTCATACACGAGGTCCTGGTTGGGTACCCACGCTCTGCGTTAGCGGGATTTGCCCACCCATGCCCACCTATGGTGACTTTCGGGATGTCATACCCACCCACTTTTCACGCTTCTTGAATGCAGCATCTCACAGATTAATGTCCTTGAGGTTTTTTTGCCATTTTCTCTGACTGCAAACTTTCAAGCCACATATCAAAATTTATCGTGGTCGCGACGCGGTTCATTGTTGCGCACTGCGTAGTAAGGATTACTGTAATATACTGCATGCATATGAGTAATTATTAATGTAAATTAATTTGTCCTCTGATGTTGAGTGCCCACCCATACCCGCCCACAAGGTCATGAGCGTACCCATACCCACCCATGCGTGGGTGGGTGTGGGTATGAGCACCCAATGCAGGACTCTGCTTACAAAGGTTCATCACACCTAACAATGTGGAGTTAAGATAAGAGCTAAGTCAAGTTATTGGTCATTCAAGGAGGATAATTCATTATAAGGATAATTCATAAATTAACTTATAATAAATCGAAGTGCATCAAATAACATAATTAGTGATAAGATAAAGTCTCATAGGATTTACTTGGGTTATATTTACAAAAAATTAAGCTCAACTATCCTATTCATTTTTATTTTAATTAGGGTATATTTTAAAATTCAGTTGCATCTTGATATTATATTCTTTCATGTTATTTATTTAATACAATTGATTTATTTAAATATGCATTAGAATTGTATGTTTTTATTCTAGGCTTATCAGAGTTAATTCCTTTAATAGTATATATTTAAAAAAATTAATATCTTAATAATATTATAGTTTAACTATTATAGACAAATTAGATTTATCTAATTGAAACATTTATTTTGAGAATGTTTTGTCCCTCAAATAAATTTATGAAATTTCTAACTATATTTATAAGTGGCTGATCTAAGTATATTTAGATTTAGATCAATGTATATATTTATGAAATTTCTATTAGAGAATCTCATTTCCTCTTGAAAGAATGCTCCACCCGTCTAGCTCATCCTCGACCATCGTTAAAGTTCTGCCGCACCACCTCCGGAGTTCTGCCGCACCACCGCCAGAGTTCTGTCGCACCACGTCCAGGACGCAACAATAAGATATGACAATTTTTAATTAGACTTGTAGATGGCTAGGCCGGCTTCCTCGAACAATCATTCTCTCTTAAAGAAAAAAAAAAAATCCTTTAGGGACGTAGGAGGGATGGACTAATCATGAACAGTCTCTTTTCTGCAGGAAGGGCTTTCCTAAAAGCTCTCTAAAAGCGGAGCTAAAGCTTTGCAGGCCCAGCTAGCTATAAGAGTGAGAACACGCGACAAAAAACAACAAATAAAGCCTGCACGGTTCCTCTCTTCCCTCAACCTTTTTCTTCTGTATCCTCAACCTCCATCAGGAGCCTCCCACCCAGCCGGCCTACTTCTGAAGCCCATCACTCCACATTCTCACCCCTTTCCCTCTCTTACTTGTCATTTCTAAACCCTCCATTTCCCATTTAGTTATAGATATCTATGCATAAAAGGCATCTTCGACAGAGATTCCTCAGAAATTGCAATTGCTTCTTCCTACTATGCACAGGGAATTTCATTGACTTAGGGCATCTCCAACCAAAAATCTCATTTTTCGCTCTAAAATGTTATGAAACTAAAAAAATGTCGTGATTCATCTCCAATCGAATTCCATTTTGCCCCGTAACGGTCGTTCTCTTCTTTCACGTGTTTCTTCGATAAGTTCGATAGAGACCAAAAAATGGCGCCGCAGATGAACAGTGCAACGCAAATATTGACGTCGCACTGTTCATCCGCGATGAAAAGACGTAAGAATTGCCGCTTGGTTGGAGCGACGGACGGTTCCATTAGAGATGCATCTCCAACCGAAAAACTCATTTTTTACTATAAAATACAGTAATACATCATAATACATTAACTTGTCTCCAACCGAACTCTATTTTTAATATGAAAAAAATTCTCATATTTCATTTTATATAATTTTTGAATTAAATAAAAAAAAACAAATGGTGGTCGAATAATGCAACTCGATGAAATAGTATCAAAATTTTCACTCGGTTGGAACTACGGAAGAACGACAAAGTTCTTTGTGGTTGTATTGGAGATGCCCTGAACAGCTAAATACCGCATTTTTACAGCTCTCCTTGCTCCATCTAAAGAACTTTTTTTGCCTGTGATTATGAATCCAGCACTTTTTAACCATTTTTCTCCGCAAAGAAAAACTGATGTGATGTGACCTTCGAGATGTATCACACAGCACATGGAACGCTTTGACTATGCGGTAAACCGGTCTTCTTTTCCTAAGTACGTCGGGCTTCTGGTGTAGTACTAATTGCAGTAAAGAGAAAAATTATAAAAAAGAAGCGGAGAGGGACGGATCTCCGGTGCGGCCGCCGTCCCCATGCACGTCGCCCTGGGCACATCTAAGTACACAATGGGCCGTAAAGTGTAAAGCGGGTTAGCAGTACGGGTACGGGCCGGGATGGTGGTTCCTCATGAACCGTGGGCCTTCTGGGCCCCAGTTAAAATAATAATAAAAAGGCTTACATATATATATATATCATAATATACTATTATATTTATATGTTTAATAACTAAAATTTTAATATTATATTCATGCCAGACATAATTCCTTTCATATCATATTAATATGGATGGTAGGAATGAAATATATAGGTGGTGGAAATAAAATACGAGCGACATATTTGATATTAAAATAAAACAAGATGTTATACATATAATATTAAAGTTTTATGTGTTAGATATGTAAATAGAGTAGTATAAAATGGTATTTATGTAAATCCCCCTAAAAAGAAATATATTTTATTTATGTTGAGTTCGTTCATATGAGTCTAGATTTGGCCTGTACGGTTCATGCATGTGCTGCAGCCTAGAGTCGAGACAGGGACGGGGTGGTCGTGGGTTTAGCTATAGGGAGTAGAATGCATGTTTGATGTGGAAAATGGGTAGTGCTTACGCGGGTGGGAAACTAGACCGGTCTAGTGGTCGTCGGTCCTTTTCTTATCCTTCTAGAGGTGTGTATTTTTTTGGTATGGTTCTTCTCTTTAATTTCATAAGATGAGAAAGGTTTATTTCTATTATATATTTGAATTCATCATCATTTTAAGGGGTTGCTCTTACACGTATGAATTCTTTGTAAGAGATGTGATTTTTCTTTTTTTGTTGGGGGGGAGGGGGGGGGTGGCATAGCTCAATTTTATATACATCTGAATCATTAAAAAAAATTTGTAACTCAATTAAAAACAACAAGTCTTTATCCTAATATGTGAGATTGACTACATCATTTTTTTCTCCATATATTAAGAGACAAATTCTCATTTAAATCTAATAAAAAAGTAATTTCAAATATTTCTAACCAAGTTTTTTTAGTTCTACCTCTACCTCTCTTAATATAAGTCAAATATAAAACATCTACTTTAACTAGGTCATCAAAAGGCCGACATTTAATGTGACCAAACCAATTAAGTCGACTCTCTTTAATCTTATTTGCACCAGAGCTAATCCAACCGTTTCATGTATACGCTCGTTTCGCATTTTGTCTCTAAGAGTAAAGTCACTTATCCACCTGAGCATCCTCATCTCTTCAACACTTTTTTTCCATCTCTTCAACATTTAACTTAATTATATGCTTCTCTTTAATGGCCAACATTTTGTGCCATGAAGCATTGAATGTCTCATCACCATCTTATATAATTTTCCCTTAAATTTGAGGGGTAATTTTCTATCACACAACAAGCTTGTTGCATTCCTTTAGCTCAACCATCCAACTTGAATTCCACTACTAATAGCTTCATCTATTTCACCATCACTCTTGACAATAAATTCAAGATATCTAAAATATGTACTCTTATTAATAACTTGATCGCCCAAAATCATAACCCCCCACTAAATATATTACTAATAAATTTACACTCAATATATTCAATTTTAGATCTAATTAAACGAAAACCTTTATGCTCTAAGGTTGACCTTCACAATTCAAGTTTACATTCAACTCCCTCTCTAGTCTTATCAACAAAAGCAGACACCAGGGCTCATCATCTTGCAAATGTTTAGTAAGAACATCCATGACCAAACAAAAAAGATATGTGCTTAAAGTTGATCTTTAATGTAATCCAACTGAAATAGGAAAATGCTTGGTCCAACCACCTTATATTTGAACATAAGTAATGAATCCAACATACATATCCTTAATGACTTCAGAGTAAGTATTATTAATGCAATAATTCAAATATTTGAAATAAATTTATTTGAAAAATATGAAAATTTTGAAATAGAGCACATTGGCGCTGATTTGGTGATCATTACGGGGATAGGCTATGAACAATATATATATATCATAAGTGACTAATCTCTTACTTCTATTTTCAATGATTTTGATTTCTACGAATTTTATCTCCCCTTAATCTACAAAAAGTGTATTATCTCCTGATATTCTGAATGATTTTAAATAATTTTATTACATTTAAATGAAGTACTGAATGATAGCATATACATAATATGATAACTTCATGTGATACCCTATTGATCCATGCAATTTATTGATTGAGAGTCACAAGGAGTTAAAGATAGATTGGAAGTTATAAAAAATTGGGGTGATTGATTCACGTGATTAAATGGGAGTTATAAGGAACATATATATTGATTAGGAGTTATAAGGGGTGGCTAATTGAGAGCTATAAGTGCAGGAGTAATATACCCTTAAGATACACTCATTGAATATTTGAATACTAATACCGACACTACTACGAATACTGTACTAATATTGCATGTGATGAATACCATTATTGTTTATTGTCATTAACACTATTTAATATTAATGATCATGATACTAATATTATTACTGACATTAGTATTATTGACTGCTAGTGATTTTATGATTGATGATGTAATGGATTGAGATGTGATGAACTATATAATAATAAATTGATACAGATATTCAATATATATATTGATGCATATATTTTTTATATGATTTATAGCATATTATTTTCTTTTATCTTATATCAATTTCTTTTGTAAGATTTTAATTACTTGCTGGATTATGTGCTAATTATATAATTTTACATATTTTTAAGGAAAGGGTAAGGATCATATTATATGAGGCTCTAGACAACATGCATAATTTTTCTACCTACAATTATAAAAAAAAATGCAATCATGTTTTATTCACTTTCCATAAGAATTTGATAAGCTCTAATTAAATGCTAAAATGATAAATAAATGCAATCATTCTAATAAAATTTTAGAGTGTGATAAAATGATATTAGAGCAATGATTATTAGAAGAATTGAAATATAACTATAGCTTATGAGTGGAATAGAAATGTGATATCTTATTTATAATTAATTGATTTGAATTTGAAATTTTTTTAGCATCCTCTCTCTCTCTCTCTCTCTCTCTCTCTCTCTCTCTCTCTCTCTCTCTCTCTCTCTCTCTCTCAGATTGATATAAATATCGAGGAATACAATATTAGAAGATGAGGAGATTGTAATCACTTAAATATTTTAAATAAATTTATTTGAAATATATTAAAATTTTGAAGTATAGTACTTTTGATGTCGATTTGGTGAGCGTTGTGGGGATAGGCCATGAATAGTATATAGCAAACTATCCAAATTCATTACCAATGCATTATATAAAATATAATTGGGCTTAATTCAAAAAGTGTCAAAATATTTTAATGTTAGACAACAAAAAACCCTACTAAGCATAAATTTATATTTTTAAAAATTAACTAAATTACCATATATCGTATATAACAACATTCTGAAGCTTTAATTGAATTAAAATATTATTTTTATATGTTAAAATAAGTTTTTGAATAGGTAAAATTAATTCTTTTTTAAAATTACTCAATAAAAATCTTAAATAAATACTCAAAATATTTATAATCACAATCTCTATTACATATAAAAAATTATAAAATAAATGTTTTGCCAATACAAAATTATTCTTATTTTCTTAAAACGAAATATAAATTTGATCAAAAAATTTCTAAATACATAAA
Organism: Dendrobium catenatum; assembly: GCF_001605985.2. Lineage (NCBI taxonomy): Eukaryota > Viridiplantae > Streptophyta > Magnoliopsida > Asparagales > Orchidaceae > Dendrobium > Dendrobium catenatum. Next base: position 1,715,098 of record NW_021318968.1, on the reverse strand, counting down.
ATTCATGAATTAAATAATTGAGTAATTATTTCTTACAACAAGATGAACAAATCTCTCAACAAGGTTAGCTAATAAAAATTATTTTATGGCCTCCAAATCTCAAGTTTTTTTTTCTCTCTCATATAATTTCTCTATAACTTCCTAATTCCTTCTCTATTAGCCGAAATGAATTGGGAAAAAAAGATTAAAAACCATATTTAATTAAATGGCTTATAATGGATTTATATTTTATAATATAATAATAATATAATTTTATTAAATATTTAGCATAAAATTTACATAAGTATTTTTGGGTCTTAAAAAATTATAGAAAAATATTCATAAATCATCTAATTTAATTTATAAAATTTTAATGAAATTGATTTGCAAAATGAATACCTAACAATCATAAAATTCTCATTTATATCAATATGTGTCAATTTATTAAAAATTTGTTCCAGTACCAGAAAATATAAAAGAGTTAGTATAATTAAATCACAATAGTATCTATGTTATGGTGAATAAAATTTATGGTTTTGACTTATAATGCCTTATATAAAAAAATATTTCACTAGGTCAAAATACATGCTATTATAACTATCACCTAATAAGTCATGCTAATATAAAATACTATATTGTATCAATATTAATATTAATTAATATTAATATGAACTTAGTTATATCTATTAATCAGTTTAATATACTCAAGTAAATATAATCGTGAATATAATTATAAAAAGTAAGGCATGACATCTAGCTTTCATATTTTTATTTTCATATGTTATATATATATATATATATATATCAATCTCATCTTATCTTTCATTTATTTCTATTAATCATTTATTTTTATAGGTGACTTTCAAAAATTATTTAAGAGTCATCACTCTCTTCCCATTGGCATAATTTAGTTAATCAGTTCCAAGTTAGATAAAGGTTTAGATGAACCTTTTATTTAAAAGAAAGCATTTCGACCATCTTTCTTGCATAGGGTATTATATTTTAAGAGCCAATCCTATTCATTATAATGTCAACACCTAGCCTTGTTTACATGCAAATGTTATATTTTCTATGTTATATAATTGAAAAATCATATATGAAATGCAATAATAAAAAATGCAGAAAAATCTATCAAAATTATCAACTATGCATATACTTCAAAAATCTTAACATTCAATTTAACAAGTGAAAATTCAATATATTCCAGTCAAAATACTTATATTGGCAACATTAATTATATACTAAAAATTATGAGATAAAAGTTTTACTAATATAAAATTTTCCTCATTTTTTTTCAAAAAAAATATTAAATTATTAAAATAAAAAATAGGATAATAATTTCTTACAATAAGACAAGCAAATCTCCTAATAGGATCGATGAACAAAAAATGCTCTACGATCTATAAATCTAATCTTTTTTTTTTCTCACTTCTCACATTTTCTCTCTAATTTCTACTCCTACTCTTTGTTTAATGAATTAAGAATGGAAAAAAAAAGGATTTTTAATTTATATAAGATAATGGGTTAAGATATTTAGGAATAAAATAATATTATAATTTTATTTAATTATATAATTTAATTAATTGATAATAAAAATTGCATATAAATTCTTTTGGTTCTTCAAAAGTTATAAAAAATATTCATAAAATAACTCATTTTATTTAGAGAATTTTTGTGAAATCAATTTGTAAAACGGACACCTGACAATCCCAAACTCTCACTTATACTGATACGCATAAATTTCTTAAGGATTTGCATTAGTGCCTAAAAATTATAAAAAGTTTATTATATTTAAAAATATTATTTTTAAATTTGACTTATAATGACTCCTAATTTTTTTTTATCTGAGTCAAAATACTGGTTATTACATACTGTAATTGGGCAATGATAGTAGTATATGGACTATATTTAGGGAATCATGGTTAAAGATAACAATCAAGCAATGGTGGTTTGAAAATCATATTAGACTTCAAGTGGTAAAAGGGTTATAATTTGGCCGATGGTGGTTGAATGACTTAATTAGAAAATATGGTTGGAGGATTGTAGTGGGGCAAATATGGTTGTAAGGCTAAAGTTAGGCAACTGTAATAAGAGGATCATAATTTGGAAAAAATATTGAAAGATTGTAGTTAGGTGATGATGGTCAAATGATTTAAATTAGAAAAATAGTGGTCTAATGACCATAATCGGGCTACGGTGGTCAGACAACCATTATCGAGCAACATGGCCAGAAGAGTTAGTAAGATGATAATGGTCAAAGGATCGTAGTCAGGTGATAGTGGTTGGAAAGCTGATGTCAAGCAATGGTGGTCGAACTATGATGGTCAAATGGTGATAGTTGAACAACTGTGGTGATTTGATGGTGAAGGTCAGGATGTGGTTTCATATAGATGGTCGATCAGGTTATGGTTCAAAGATAATGTGTGTGTGGTGGTCTAATGGTGGCGATTTAACAATGTTTTGATAGTGATAATATGTGCCACATCCCAAGATTAAATTTAGAAGAAATGCATATTTTTAATCGCTTAAATTGTTAATAAGATCTTCTATAAATTTATAAATATAAATCACTCCAGCGGAAGAACCTAAAATTATATACATCAAAATATTTCACTATTCATTCTCCAAAATTTGATTTATAATAACCAGGAGATCACTTACAGTCCATAATCTATCCTAAACTCCTAACTACAAAAGAATAAAAGAAAATGAAAAAAATAATCAAAAGAAAGACATGAGGATCTCTGACAACCTCACTTCCCATGGCCTTGATCCCTACCCTTAAATAAGATTATTAAAATTCACATAATGAGCTAAAAAGCCCAACAATAACTCAAATTCGCTAAAGCTTTTAATAGAAGAGTTCAGTCAATATATTCAATCTCATCAATGATCAATTATCATTCGTAAGGCTTGAAATGATCAATAATGAAAGCAGTAAATTCTTTCAATAAATCAATAGTCGATACAAGAATCAATAAATCCATAAAGTAATCATATTATAATCATTCTTAAATCAGTAAAGGAATAAAAATATATAAGTGTTAATATCATCAGTCTTATCTATCATATGTATTATCAATTATATATAATATATGTAGTCAATACAGGTATTTGTACCCATCATAATTTATCTAACAAATATATATATGCATATTACAGTTCTATTTATCAATATTAACAATATATATATGCTTCAGTATATGATTCAACAAGGTAAGACATTCAACTTTAATGTCATTGGTCATCCTTTCACCCTTATTATCGTCCAGTTGGTCATCAATCCTACTTTAACTTCACCTATCAACCAATTAGACATCAATGTTAATTCAATCCCAATTGTCGCCAAGTTGGCCCCCAACTATCGATCAGTTGGTCATCAATCTTAATTCAACCCCAACTGTCATCTAGTATGTTATCTATCTAAAGTTGGACCCTAAATATCGACCAATTAGTCATCAGTCTTAATCTTTTCATTACATAAATACCACATGCACCTCAAATATATATCAATTTTGTAATGTTAGCCAATATCATGTATGAAATGCACTGATATATTAAATACATAAATGTAGAGAAAATTTTTATACAATGCATTTATCATAACTCTCATCTTACCTGATAAAATTCAATAATATTATAATCAAAACATTCATAAAATACATTTCTATCATATATGAAAAGTTATATGGTAAAAGATCGATAAATCAAGAGAAAAATATATTTTTGTAGAATTAGGAGATAACAAATCCATCAAACTCAAAATTATTAAAAAATAAAATAAGATTTGGGTTACTTAAAACGATTAGAAGAAATCTCTGAACATAATTGACATATGAAAATGCTTCAAATATTTTCTTTTTCCTATATCTCTCTTCCTTCCTCTCCCTTTCCCATTCTTCCTTCCTAAGCAAGTCACGACAGTGATGGGAGGAGGTGGCCTAATGCTTTATTTTTTATAATTTAGTATATTAAAAAAGTCTATTAGTGGCCTAGCATCGCAGCGCTGAATGCTGAATACATAATAACTGTAGAATAGAGACTCAAACAATGCATCGTTAATTTTTAGCACCACTGTGCTTTCAAGTAGACCGCCGCAATGCTACAAAGCACAACATCAAAGTGCTATATTATAAACATAAATTCAAATTATCATTTATTTTCATTTTAAAATAATTTCCATGTCTTCGGGCTGTTACACTCCAGTAAAGCTCCAAAAATTTTAATGCCTTTAAGCACTCTTGAATCTCATGCCAAGGGCCACAACCCCCTTCATGTAGAAATTGGTGGCCTATTTATACATTTTTTTAAGTGAAATATCCTATAAATATAGCTGAAATTTAGAAAATTCCATCGAATGGTATATATTGTCCCTCTTAATGATAGACTTTACTTTGGCATTTAAGTGACTTAATGTTGTAACAAATTATATAATTTTTGGTTCGTTAAATTCATTTATTCATTTAATCGAGATAAGCAATTTGACTATAAGCATGTGAGATTAGGATATCCTTTTGGTATTTGAATTAATATTGCAAACTTTCTAATTATGCATCAAATACTTGTTGGGTCCTTTAAAGTTGGATGATATTATTAGTGTCAATGGATTCACCTAATTTGACTATAAATTTGCTGAAATTGGCATTTGGATGGTCCTGAATTCAATTCTGAAAATTTTCACATATCTCTCCTTTTAGAGTCATGTATATAAGTGCTTATTGTAGTTTTTAAGTAACGAAAATTTGAAAATAAGCCGCCAAACTAAAGGAATTTTTATGAATATAGATAGAAGGATTTATTAAAAAAAAAATACAAGATTGTCTTAAAAAAAATTGCATCACTTCTGAAAAAAAGGAATTAATAAATTAAACTATTAGATACTTTTGTTGTGAATTTAAGTACTTTAAATACTATATTGGGATGACTAATTTAGGTTATTGTTAGTTCTATTAATGCACATATAATCTAGGTATTGCATGGGAAATTATCCCAAATAATAAGCATATATTTTATAATTTATGAAAGAAATAAATTTAATCATAAATAAAAAATTGCTCTTAAATATTAAAAAAAAATTAAGAAAAGAATTGACATTTTATTTTTGGCATTCCTTGCAAAATTTTGTTAAGGATTCTATAAAGGATTTTTGTCTTCTCAATTACTTTTCAGAGTAGCATTGAAAATAATAAATTTAAAAACTGTATTTCTTTTAAGAAAGAATTATTATATATGCTTTCTTGAGGCCATATTAAAGTGTAATCAATTAGAATATTATTTAACTTAGGTTTTATTTGGAATGATTTCTTTAACGCTTCTTAAAGCAGCTTTTTAGTACAATAATTTAAATTTTTGTACTAAAAAGCTGCTTTATGAAGTAATAAAAAAACTGTTTCAAATAAACCTTAATAGAGTTCTTATGAACTCCACAGACATATTTCTTGGATCATTTGTGAAACCTCTTAAGTAAAAGAAATGAAACTTTAAACATCGAGGTATCTTTTGTTGTAATGGTTGGAATTTCACTAAAAAACTCTAGTTAAATGTGCTCATCCAAGAGCAATTCTAAGATTAGTGACCTACTAAAAAATTACACCAATAAGATAAAACAGTGAGACGCTTAAACCAAAGCGGACAATATCTTGATAGTTAAGAGTTTGAGCTGTTGCAAATGTTATCTGAGCATTACACCATTTGAAAGATGGAAACTAACTGTCAAATTAGGATGGATGCCCTATAAGATAAAGTGATATGTCATGGGAGCCACCTCATAAGACAAAGTGCTACATGACGGGAGCCACCTCTTGAACCCTATATAAGACAAATGTTATCTGAGCATTACACCTTTAGAAACTCATCTGCCTGGTGGATAATTTTAGGATAAAGTTGCTGACGAGGACGTCATTTACTTAAATGGGGAATATTGTGAAATCTCTTAAGTAAAAGAAAATAAACTCTTAAACAACGAGGTGCCTTTTGGTATAATGATTAGAATTTCATTAAGAAACTTCATAGTTAAGCGTGCTCATCCTGAAGCAATTTTGGGATGGATGACCTAGCAGAAACTTACACCAATAGGATATAACCGCAAGGCTCTTAGGTCAAAGCAGACAATATCTCGATAGTTAAGAATTTGAGTTGTTACATATTTGAGGCTGATAATTGAATGACCGCTATCAAGGATATGTGCAATTTGTTATAAAAAATAGCAAAAAGTTGTTATCTTTTTTTATTACTCTTAAATTTGATAAGAGAAACTTATTGGAATTGTTTATATCAACATGATCATCAAAATTTTTATCTATAAACTCTAATATATTCAAGGAATTAAGATCTATAAAATAATTATTTTGTTTGGTTATCAAAGACTTACATTAGCGGGGGTCACCATCACACCATTTGTCATTGGCCCTAGCATGCTCGATTGTTCCAGTTTTAAGAGGTATGATATCACGTTGATATTTTTCACAAGAGGGAGATTGTAGTCTTATTCATTTATTTTCAATAATAATAAGATCTATTTTGTTATAATTAAAAAAATTGGGGTGAAATAGCCCGCTTAAACTTTACAAAAATACAACCAGTATCATGCTTTATGACATTTTTGAACTTCTAGATTGCGGAGAATTTTATAGTTCACACTACCACAAGAAGTTCTACTAGGTCATTTCTAGTGTTTGCAGATTAGTAATAAGGCTATGATTGTCCATTAACTTTGGTTTTATTTGCCGATCTCCTCTTTTTAGGAATGGAATTATCTTGGCTATAGGGAAGTCAAAATCAGGTCATGGGTCTAGTATGGGTCCAACCTGAAACTGACCCAATACAAGTTGATCCGACCTGAATCCAACCCACTTATGACTCGGATCAACCCGACACGACCCGCCAACCTAGGTCTGAAGGAGGCGCATGTTAGGGGGAGCTCACATCGGAATATCGGATGATTGTTAGAAGAAATAATAGATTTCGACGAAAGCGTAGTTGTGTGAGGTGAAGAAGCTTCCCAATAAGTGATAAGAGCAATCACTGGGGTAGATCATATAAGATCAAATAAGCAAACAGAGGGAGAGAGCTTTACGGCAACGTGCCAAATCTACAGGCTATCATCGGTGGCGACGAGCTGCTTCAGGTGGGAGAGCTTCGCGACAAGCCATGTGCTTGATTTCTTTCGAAATCCAGACCACGCCGCCTATGCCTGTCTGACCTCAATGTCGCCCGACAACCGTATTACACACACTCGTCTTCAAGCAAATTCGAAGTAGCTGAAACAGATGGCGTTATAGGAGGTCGAAGGAGCGACGATTTTCATAGAAGCACACAGCACCACCGTTGCGACTATGGTGGACGACTGGAATCTGAAGAAATCCACAACTGCTTCGAAGGAATCTAAAGACTGTCAAATGGAGCGAAATGTAGTAAAATCTAACAATGCATTGAAAAAAAGGTAAAAAAAAAAAATTTAAATTTTACCATGGCAGGAACTGATAATGAAATTGGTGGCCTGGGACAAGATTGCAGCGGAGTCAATGGGAAGAGTGGAATCTGGTAAGGAAGGAAGGAAATCGAATGGTATATTAATTGGCTCGCATCCGCCATGTAAACGTCGTCTGGATGAGCAGCTCCATGCGGTGGATGGTTATGGGTTCAAACACATACTTTGGATCCAAAATCTAGAGATCGAGAGGCACGTGCACTTGAGTCTCCCCCATCTTGGCAGCGATTGAGAGGCAAGCTACATATAATCATCCGGGTCAAAACTTGGTTTCCGGGTTGACCCGAACCTGATCCGGGATTTGAAACGGGTCAGGTTTATAGGCCCGAACCCGACCCATTTTGTAATCGGGTCGGGTTCAACCCAAAATTTTCTGGCCGGGTTCGAGTCGGATTTTTAGGTTGTGTCAAATATTGACGCCCCTACTTGGCTATTGCCAATCACTCTTTAATTTTAGTTTATTTAAAACCCTCCCCTTTAAAAAAAATGGATTTCTTTTAACGCTCTTAGCTATGTGTGTAAGTGAGCCAAGCTTCGAGCTCGAACAAAATTTCGAGCTTGTTAGATTATCGAGCTCGAGTTCGAGCATGGGTGATGCTTAGCTTGATTTCTCTCAAGTTGCTCGATTAACGATAAGAATTAATTATGCGCGAACCGACAATGAAAGGCGTAAGGCGATGTCGAAAGCAGAAGCGGGGCGAAGAGCGGGTGATGTCTGCGCATGTGAACCGCAGAAGGTGCTGCTCATCTACACACACAACCATGGAAGGAGGACTGGCGGACCGCATAAGGTTTTGACTTATGAGTTGAGCATGAGTTAGGCCTTACTCAAAGCTCAACTCGACTCATTTGCAACCCTGACCTTAACCACTTTTAAATTCTAGCCATAAAATTCCTCTCTTTTTAAGAGAGGGACAGTTATAACCACCATCAATTTTTTTATGGACGTTATATTTTTAACTCTCCACTCCTTTTATGATTGATATATCATCAAAAAATTATCTTGACCGGGCACGAATCTCGAGGCAAAAATCAAGTTGAAAACTTCAAAAATTAAATCTAGGATCACCTGAACTCCGATTTCAGTAAACTTATAGTCAAACTGCGCGTCTCGGAAATACAAACCCAACAACACCAAATTCGTCTCAATCTGAGCCCAAATGAGTCCAAATCAAAGATTCGAAGCGTTGTTGGAACGTTTGAACCATAATTTGAGTTAACAAATGGTTTTGAAACATGGCGTTCTTATTGTCGAATCGAGCGGCTCGATGAGACAAATCCAACGAGCCCAAGATCGCCAAATTATGATATCATTAAGACCTTCAAATGCCTTATGAACGGTACAGGATCAAGTGATCCAATATCGGCCGTCCATCCATTCCACTCCACCTTTGCCCTTGATCCTCCTACTATTTATGCGTCATGCCATCCTAAAAAAATTATAAATAGCCCCTCATTTCTCTTGAGAGGGAGCCCCAAGAAAGAAGAAAAGAGAAAGATAGGAGGAAAAAAACTCCTCCTCGACCACCGTCGGAGTTCTGTCCAACGCCCAAGTGACGCCGGAGTTCTGCCGGACACCCAAGTGATGACGGAGTTCTATCCGACGCAAGTGACGCAAGAATTCTTCCCGACGCCCAAATGACGTTGGAATTGTACCCAAGTGACACCGAAATTATGCCCAAGTGACACCGGAATTCTGCTTGACTTCCAAGTGACGCCGAAACTCCTCCCAATCTCCAAGTAACGTCGTAGTTCTCCCTGGCCATCGACTGATGTCAGACTTCTATTTGATGCCAGACCTCAACTCGTCGCCAGATTTCTACTCGACACCGAACTTCTACCATTTGTCAGACTTTTGTCGGACATCTATCCGATGCTAGATTTCTATTCATTGCTGAACTTCTATCTGACGTCGTCCTTCTAACCTCTGTTGTTAGATAATGGTCCTTCCGACCTCAGTCACCCGTCGACTATGGTCCTCCTGACTTACGTCGCCCACCGACCACAGTCCTTGGAACCTTCGTCGCCCGCTGACTATGATCCTCATGACTTATGCCGCCCACCGATTACAGTCCTTCCGACCTCCGTCGCTCGCCGACTACGGTCGATCCTTGTGACTTACATCGCCCATCGACTATAATACTTTTGACCTGCGTTGCCCGTCGACTACGGTCCTACTAACATACGTTGCCCACCGATTACAGTTCTTTCAACCTCCGTCACATGTTGACTACGATCCTCCTGACTTACGTCGCCCACCGACTATTGTACTTCTGATCTCTATCGGCAAAAAATGATCTTTACGACCTCCGTCGCCCACCGACTATAGTCCTCCCGACTTACGTTGCCCACCAACTACAGTCCTTCTGACCTCAATCGCCAGCCGACTATGGTCCTCTTGACTTACTTCGCTCACCAACTATAGTTCTTCCGACCTCCGTCGTGAGACAATAATCTTTATAACCTTCATCGCACGCCGACTACGATTCTCCTGACCTCCATCACCAGACTCTGGTCCTTCTGACCAAACAAACACGTCAATATTGATTATTTATATTCCTACCATGTAATGTACTCCATATGATGCACATCAAGCCAAAACCTTCCCCCAAGGAAGGGCCTCATTTGTAATCAACTACAATTCTAGTGGATTCATTCAAACTGGGCTAGACCCCGTGGTTTTTCCCCATTTTCAGGGGTTTTCCATATAAAAATTTTAGTGTCTCATATGAATGCTACACCTTCTCTCCTATTTGATTGCATGCCAGATTTTTGTACCAACGCTAAGATGCTAAACTTTATATTTTTTTACCGCCACAAATACTCCTGGACGCAATAGCGAGAATAATTATGAAAATTCCCTATCTACTCCCCCATCCTCCTAAAAGAGGGACTATTCTAACCTCCCTCATATATCCATGAATTTTAAGTTATGACTTCTTTCTTTTTAGGATAGGGATATTCCTAATATATCGTAGTTCCTAAGAAGTACAAACTACTAGTCATTTAGTTCCCTTATCTTTCGCCAAAGAACTATTTTAATTGCCTCTAATAGTCACTCGGAATTTATTTAAGCTTTCTTCTACTTGATAATTTCTAGACCTTGATATTATTGTGGTTCTTTGATATTTATAACGATTTAATCATTTTTTATGAATCTAAATATATTTTATTTTAAAAATAAACTTAAATATTTTTAACTTAAATATTAAATCTTAAAAAATATCAATTAATCTTTTGTAAAATTTATAAATTTGACATGCAAAATAAATAATATTTATATTCATTTTCCTATCATTTATTTATTTATAGTGCAGTAGTGCTGCGAAATTTTTTTTCAAGAAAATTTACTAATAAACTTAATTGTTTAAAATATATTATCTCTTGTCCAAAACAAGAATTCTTTCGACGTAACCAACAGTAAACCGGTGGACACATTGATGCCTATGGCAGCGGGACCCACATTGATTCAGTTTGACCGCCCCATGTGACCCGCCGTGACGTCTGCGAGTCGCAATCCATCTTAGCTTAGCTTACAGCCTAACGCTGAAGCATTTTGATCCCAGCAATCTAGCTGTAAATTTTTAAAATCAAATAGCATATTTATTTTAGGTAAAATAGAGAGGAAATCATTTATAAACGCATAAATTTGATAGTTAAAAAAATCATATTAATTTTTTAATTAAACGTATTTTAAAATTTAGGTATTTCTCTCCATAAATAATTACGAAGTTAAAATTTTATTTATAAAAAAAATGTGATAATAAAATTTTCTAATAACTATATTCTAATAAACTTAATTATCAAAAGCTTATTTTCATTTTAAAAATTTTAAATTTAATATTTTGTGATAAATCAAATATATAATAATTATTTTTTAAAGCTAAGTACCTATAACAATGGTATATCATCATAACTATAATAAAAAAATTATTATTTGTTGGTATGTAGATAAAAGAATTTAAAATTTAATATAAATTTATGTAATGATATTATTATTAGTAATATCTTTATTATTATTATTATTATTATTATTATTATTATTATTATTATTATTATTATTATTATTATTATTATTATTATTATTATTATTATTATTATTATTATTATTATTATTATTATTATTATTATTATTATTATTATTATTATTATTACTATTATCAAATGATAAAAAAATATTTAGTGCTTTAAGTGGGGTAATATAATATTTCTTTAATTATGATGAACCGAAAAAAATTAAATTAAAATAAATAAATGATAAAATTTTTTTTATTTATGTTTTATGGAATAATTTGATGTTGAATTTTGAAAGAAAGTTAAGTCGAAATATTTCAATCATAATTTGATGAGATTAATTTTTCAAATTATTAAAATTTCCTTAAAATCAATTTAATTAAAATCCGTTCATAATAAAATTATATTAATCCCCAATAAAAATTAATATTATTAAAATCCATTTTTATTTAAAATTACAAAAAAAAATCTCATCCAATTTGTTTCCTATTTTTTAGATAAAAAAATAATTACTCTTATTCTCTTTTCTCATTATAAAAAATCATTATCATATTAAGTCATTCAATTAAAAAATGATAATATATAAAATAATCATTTTTTTCTAAATAAAAAAATATTTTCTAATTTTAATGTTTTTTTTTTTAATTTTTTATTTTTTAAACAACAAGACTTTTTAACTACACCGTATAATTGAAGAGGATCAAATCCCCATGTAACTACATCATGCACAGCAATTCATCTCAGCCATCTAATTTATAATCAATGATTATGATTAAACCTAGATGGACAATATAAATGGGTTACTGCACCTCATAGAGTTGTATATATATATTGTTAATTTATACTTGTATGAAATTCTAAGAATTTTTTTTTTCAGAAAAAAAAAAGTTTAAAGCTTGTTGCATCCAGGAGTATTCGCGGCGGTAGAGAAATATAAAGTTTATCGTCTTAGCATTGTACAAAAATTCGGCACGCAATCAGATAAGAGAGAGGGCCTAGAATTTATGAGACACCAAGATTTTTACGTGGAAAACCCCTAAAAAGGGGGAAAAACCTTGGGGCCTAGCCCAGTTTGAATGAATCTACTAGTATTGCAGTCGATTACAAATGAGGTCCTTCCTTGGGAGAAGACCTTAGCTTGATGTACATTTTATAGAGTTTTACATGATATTAATACAAAGAATCATTATTGACATGTTCGTTTGGTCGGGAGGACCGTAGTCGGCGGGCGACAGAGGTCGGAGGGCTTGTAGTCGGTGGGCGTCGTAAGTCAGGAGGACCATAGTCGGCGAGCGACGGAGGTCGGAGGACTGTAGTCGACGGACGACTTAAGTCAGGAGGACCATAGTCGACGGGCGATAGAGGTCGGAAAGATTGTAGTCGGTGGACGACATAAGTCAGGAGGACCGTAGTTGACGGGCGACGGGGGTCGGAAAGGCTGTAGTCGGTGGGCGACATAAGTCAGGAGGACAGTAGTTGGCGGGTGACGGAGGTCGGAAAGACTATAGTGACGACGAAGATCAGAAGGACAGCGTCAGGTAGAAGTCCAACAATGGAAAGAAATCCATCTAGCGAAGTCTGATAAATGGTAGAAGTCCGGCGTCGGGTAGAAACTTGGCGAAGAGTGAAGGTCTGACGTCGGGTAGAAGTCCGACGTCTGTTGGTGGCAGAGGAGAACTCCGGCTTCACTTGGGCGGAGTTTTGGCGTCGGGAGGGATCTCTGTTGCAAATTGGGAAGAATTTCAGCATCACGTGGAAGTTGGGCAGAATTCCTGCGTTCTCCCGAATATCACGCAAAATCCCGGCATGTTCGGGCGGCACGACGAACTCCGGCAGTGGTCGAGGAGGAGAGGATTCTCCCTTTCCCCTTGTTCTTCTTCTTTCCTTCTTCTTCTCTCTCTTCACTTGAATCCCCCTTTGTGAAGAATGAGAGCTCTATTTATAGTTTTTCTGGAGTGGCATGACTTTGTAAATAAGTGTGAGATCATGGGCGAATAGGGAGTGGTTTGAATGGACAACCGATATTGAACCCTTTGATCGTGCACCGTTCGTTGAATATTTGAAGGCCTTAATGATGTCGGAAATCGACGATCTTGGTCTCGTTGGATTTGTCTCGTCGATCCTCTCGATTCAAGTATAAGCTCGTTAAAATTAGAGACCGTTTGGTAACTCAAATTGCGGTTTGAACCTTCCAACAGTGCTTCGGGTCCTTGATTCGGACTCATTTGGGCTTGGATTGGGTCGAATTTGGTGTCGTTGGGTTCGTATTTTCGAGACGCTCAGTTTGACTATAAGCTAGCTGAAATCGGAGTTCAGGTGCTCCTGAATTTAATTTTTGAAATTTCGGACTAGCTTTTTGCCTCGAGATTCATGCATGATCAAGATAATTTTGTGACGACGCATCAAAGCTTAATGAATAAGATTATTAACTATCTTTATTATATAAATATGATAATTAATCTTTTCTTTATACTAGAGAATTTTGTAAGACTCACATTAGTACTGGGATTTTAAATAATTTGTTTTTTTTGCAAAAAGATAGATAAATTAGTATTTTTATCTATTAAAATTTGAACTTTATTCTCTTGAAAAAGAGATTAAATTGTAGGAAAATATATTTCTATAATTTTTTTCATATTTTTCAAAAATTGAACATTATATTTCATGAGATATATCTTACAAAATCAAGATTGACCCATCAATTCCTTTATTAAATTTTTAGGTATATAATATTTCAAAGTCTCTTTGAATTCTTCAAATATAATTTAAATGCTTAGATTGAATTCACGACTGAATTTACTAAGAGCACTGACCGATCTGAGGCTCAGTACTTAAGCGGGGCCTGCATTCGAATTACTTAAACGGCTAAAAATATAGAAATTATTTAATTTAAAAAATAATTAATTTGAATTTGATTTTAGTCAAAATGAATGCGATGACTGACAAAAATAACTAAAAAATAAATAATTCCAAGTTTCCAACCCTACTTCTTATTAATAATATATTACGTGCTTATTTAAATATAATAACTTAATTGATCGGTGCATTTATTTTTAATTTTTAAGTTGTAAGTGTTAACACTAGCTAGCGATCCACTGATCCGCTCTCCCGTTTGGTAAGCTGAGCCGGACCATATGCGACGCCGCCTTTTGGGCGCACCTTAAAAGTTAGCTTTATTTATACAAAACTAGTTTTTTAATAATAATTTTGGTTTCATTTACAGGGAAAGAAGAATGTATTAAAAACACGTGATTAAGGCCTATATAATCCCGTGTTTTATGCAAATCCCTGACCCTTCTTTCGATCACTGATTTTTTTTTTCTTTCTCAGTTTGCTTTCTCTCTCGAACTCACTCGGACGTACTGTTCATTGCTTTTGGGGTTGATGTCTGGTAGCCGTAGGAGGCCGCCATTGCCGGCAGGAGAAGAAAACGGCGGCGGCCGAAGGCAAGAGCAGATAGTTGGTGGAGAGTCTAGCAGGCGTCGGGCCGGGGAACCTTCGTCATCGAGGCCGCGATCTGCCGATTTGATCTGGCCTGAGCACTTCGTAGAGGCGGTCGCCGGCCGCATAGCAGAGGACGCTGCTCTGGTGGGCAGAAGGCTGGACGCCGCCCCGGCGGTCGTTACATTCTTCCAGGTATTCACTGACAGTCTACTGCTATATTCATTTTCTTATAAATTGATTCGTTGATATATATATTTGATTTCTTTGGTGAAATAATCATTTGAAATTATGATCGGACTTGCTTCGCTTCTTCTTCAGGTTTATATATCCCCGATTTTCCTCCTCCTTTAATTCATGCAGTTTCCGATTTCTAGGTTAAACTAGCTTTAGCTTCCTTCGCTGGTTTGCTCAAGTCATTTTTTTATTCCATTTTTAGCTGATTTATGTGCTTTGAGCATTTTAAAGCAATCATCTACAGATAATAGTGCATTCCTGTTTTAATTACTTCTTTGTAATTTAGTTGCTTGCTTGCTTCAGAGCTAACTTCATCAATTGATTTATCGAGTTATTGAAACGCGAAATCTTCGTTTATGTTCACATGTATGTGCGACGAGTGATGAAGTTAGAGAAACTGTTGGTTTATGTGTACAGCCCTTCTTTCGCCATCGAAACCTACAGTAGAGAAATAGCATTGAATAGTAGCTGCAACAGCCAACTAGCCAAGTGTAGGCTTTATTTCCTCATGGCCTTGATTAGATTTTATGTATATACAAGAGAGAGAAAAAGAAGAGATGGCGAGAGGCGAAAGAATCGTAGGCGGCCAACTTCCTCTCTCTCTCTCTCTGTCTCTCACGAAGTTCTGCCCGTTTTCAGGAGTGACGAGTGCGCTGCGCCTGCAACTGCTTCTTCGCCTGGACGAGGCCTGAGACGAGCAGGGCATAGAGGAAGGAAGCCGGGTTTTGTTGAGAGATGGGATGGAGCAGAGTAGTAAGTCTACCTATATGGGTTTGACCTTCCCGTTGAAATCTTACTTCTTAGAACCGAGCGCGCGGTCGGCATACGATCGTCTTTAATGAGACCCCTTCTCCGATCCATCCCTATCATAACTCTCCCGTATGTCCGTTGCCGGTCTCCTCTCTCTCTCTATCTCTCTCTCTCTCTCTCAGCCGCGCTGCTCTACGTTAAGAATGTAGAAAGAAACAAAAAAGATAAGAGGCGGGTGTGCGTTTTTCGGGTTTCGGGCATCGCTGGTTGCTCGCCTCCTGCATCTGTAGGTGCTGCAGCAGCAGTGTTGTGGCATGCGACCCTTAAAACCACCAGCATCACTGCTACTACCGCTACGAACTGTTTCGAGCTATTTTCCATCCATATCATATAGGACCACTTCGTTGCCCATAACAGCAAAACACACACACACTCTCTCTCTCTCTCTCTCTCTCTCTCCACCATTCAGCACTTTAAAATGCGTTTAGCACTTTAAAATGCGTTTAAGAAGAGGGTTTTAGTAATTAACAGGCAGTTAAATGAGAGCGAGGAGAGGAGAGGAGAGGAGAGGAGAGGAGGTAATCTAGTTAGTGGATGCTTCCTTGGAAATGAAAGTGTGGGAAAAGAAGCAACAAGGCAGCAGCGCGTTCCAACTTTTGTTCGGTGCTTGGGCGGGCGGAGGTGGACGGCTTAGGCTTCGCTCCGCCCAACGATTTGGTTCACCTCCCACTGCCATCTTTTCTGACCTTTTCCAATTAATTACTTGATAACAACTGTTGATAGATTAATTAAGGATTTACGCTTCCAGCTTCCTAGGATTAGTTTCTCAACCTTTTATATTTGGTTTCATTTCATTTTAATAGAGGTTTGACAGGTGGAAGGGCTTTGCATATTTTATGAAATTTTTGATTTTGATTTGGGGTGATGGTGGGACCCGTTGCCCTCTAGTTCCAAGCTTTTTGTTATGTTATATCCCGGCAGGAGAGGCAGCTAGGATATGTTCCCCGGCCCAGCTCGGACTCTTGCTAGTTCTTATCCATACATCCTAAAGCCGTCTCCATCGCACTTCCTTCCTTCTTTCTTTCTTTGTAGTTGGCACAGTGGCTCTGTTAAAAAGAAGACACGAACCCTCTTTTAGCTTTCATTACTTTTCCTATCTTTAGCTTCTTTTCTTTCTTTGTGCGTCGAAGTGGAGCGACGAGGTTCGCGCTCTGCGCCGGTTCTGCTTATATTTATCTAGCAGGAAAAGAAGGGTTGCTAGAAAATTAACAAGAATAATAAAATATTCCAATAGAACTGCTTTTCAGGCCGATCCTATTTACCTACAAAAGAGAAGAATTACATGTGTCAAAATCCCCTGGAATGATGAAATCACCACATACGGCCACGCTTTCTTCCACATTTTTTGTTCGCCTTGCATTGTTTTTTGGCCTGTATTGCGTTTCGCTTTTTCAAAATATAAGATGAATTTTATTGTGCCATAACACTGGTTCGAACATTTAAAAGGCAATCATTGCTATGCTATACCGTTAATAATGAATGCAATCTTGTGTAATTATATTTTGAATTACAACAATAGTATTTCACTTTATGCTTTTCGAATAGCTCTGGTGGATAAGATTAGAGAGAGTTGACATAGATGATTTGGTCACATAAAATATAGGCTTAAGTCACATTCCGATGACCCGAGTAGGAGGGAGGGTACGTAGATGTATTATATTTGACATATATTAAAAAAAAGGTTAAAATAGACTTAAAAATATTTGGCTAGAAAGTATTAGAAATTTTAAAAGAAATTTTGATTCTTAGTAAGACATAATGGAAAAGAAATTTCATGCCGTTCACATAGTAGGATAAAGGCTTGATGAATTGTTGTTTAATTGTTGAATTCTTGTAAAAGCCCCTTTTAATAAATTGCATCTAAGCAATAAAGAGGAATAAACTACAGAAAATTTTTTTGTTTAATATAATTAGCATAATTAAGCATTTTAAATTGTGCCCTATTTTTTGTTTTTTTTTTGTTTTTACATTAAATGATTAATAGTTGATTCTACCTTAAAACTTTATATTATATATTTTAAATAAACTTGCAAAAAAGGCATCTTCTATTTTATTTCTCAAAATTTTTCTTGATAATCTTCATTGTTAAAAATAAAATTGAGTTGTTGCAGACAAAATCTGCAGAGTTACGGCAACCAAATAAATCAATCAATAAGTGAATATATGACAGGCTTTTGTTAATATTTGGCATATATTGAAAATTTTGATTATGATGTGCTTCAATTTCAAAATATTTTATTTTCACAGCTCACCTTACCCTCTTGGTTGAGAGCCTATGCTTCCAACTAAGAGGTCTTGGGTTCGAGTCTTTGTATTTGCGTTGTGTGTATGAGTTTGCCTTAAATGGCCTAAATGTCCCAAAAAAAAAATTCAAAATATTTCAATTGAATTTTTAATTTTAGATTTTTTGTGTGTTCTTTAAGCCAAAATATATTCGTAAGTTGTTACATATTATTCATTTTGAATGATTGGTATCACTGTTAAAAATTCAGTTGAAGATCCAAAGCTGAACTAAAAATCAATAGTTCTACGACATGAGTTTTTAGAATGTTGTTCATAAATTATATAGAGACAAAAGTTATAATAAGAAAAATCATATAAACTTATTTGTATATTACCTAGATTTGCCTTTTCTTTACAAAATGTTTTAGGAGTTTTGTGGGTAGAAGGGAAATGAGAGTTTCATGAATTGCTCAATTCTTGAATTAGAGAAATAATTTTTTTCTCTACCGGTCAACAAATCTTCACACTTTTATTGAATGAAAAAAAAAAAAACTTTATAAAACAAAAAAAAGAATTTTAATAATATATACAAAACTACAAGAAAATGAGCATAATTTCGATCGTATATGCAATTTTTTTTTTTTGGAAAATTTTGAGCCTAGGCCGTATATTAAAGAAAAAAAGTTACAGAAATATGAAAACCCTCAAAAACAAGGGAGAACAAACCAAAATGTTTTTTTTCGATCGTATATGCAATTGTAAAATGTTTTTTTTTGTCATATATAGGGGGTGGGGCCATCCTCCATACATCAACAACCTTAAATAAACATAGAAGGTATTACTGAACTTTGAAAAAATATGGACTACCACGGCTTCGATCTTGGTCTAAAGAGTGTATACTGTTCTTTGGCGTCCAACTTAATAAAACAAATAGCAACGGGCCACCACTTCAGTGTCCTTGCTCCTGTGCGTCAACAGGGAGAGTACAGGTTTTCTATTTTGTCGTTTTGCTCTAAGCCTTGTCTTTTTGGCAATGAGATATGAGCACAGAAAGTACCAAACCACAGCTGCGCTAAAAATATGTATTGTCAATCGAGTCACCCACCGACTTAACTCACCTCTCCATATCACCCTCGTTAGAGAGATCTCCTGTCTTCTCTCTATGTAAAAGCTGTCCAACTACTCCAGCACGCCTCTAATCACAAAGACACCCATCACTCAATTTTTTTTATTTCCCCACCGATTCATTTCCTTGCAGGCCAACACCCTTTGTCCCATCATCAAAGCTTCACCATCTAAAACTCAGCTTATTTGCAGTATATCTATATCTATATAAATATATTATTTATCTTCAAGCATCATGACTAATGAAATGAATCTTGTCCTATTGAGGTTTGGATTCCATTTCCTACTTTTTACACTAATGTAATTTCTTGAAAAAATATTTGTTGTGGATTTTCTTTTGGCTTTTATGTTGAAGATTGATCCTTTTTAGTGACCCTTTTCTTAAAATCTTATAATTAACTTTATATTCTCTTATAATATATATGAGATAAATTTTTCTCCTTAAAAAAATAAACCATGAGGACTAAGCGCATCTCCAATCGAAAATCTCATTTTTCACTCTAAAATGCAGTGAAACTCAAAAATGCCATGATTCATCTCCTATCGAACTCCATTTTGTACGCTTAGGGCATCTCCAACCGAAAAACTCATTTTTCACTCCAAAATGCAGTAATACACCAAAATGCAGTAACTTATCTCCAACTGAACTCCATTTTCTAACACCAAAAAAAGAATATTCCTAGTATATTCTTCTCCATATTTCATTTTACATATTTTTAATCATTAAAAAAAAAAGGCAAATGGCGGGTGAACAGTGCGACGCCAAATATGGCGTCACACTGTTCACTGGCGACCTTATGCCGTAGAAAATAGCGCTCCGTTGGAGCGACATTGAGCACGGCAAACACTCGTTTGCGTATCCATTGGAGATGCCCTTATGCGAAGGTAACTGTCTTTCTCATCTTTCGCACGTTTCTTCGACAAATCCGGTTGAGACAGAAAAATCGTGTAGGTGAACAGTTCAACGCCAATATTGACGTTGCACTATTCACCCTCCACCAATTAGCGATTTTTTTGCCGTTCGAATGGAGCAAACCAGCTACGCCTATCAGTAGTTTGGAGTTCGGCTGGAGACGCCCTAAAACAACAGCTACTTAAAGGATCCTTGGAATAATGCAATGATATTTTCTTAATGTATTCACTTAGTTTTAGAAGATAGAGTATGAGCTTGAATCAGTAAGTTTATCTTCATTGTGGTATATGTCAAAGTTATCTGTTCAAATCATAGAACTATTATTTACGCAAAGTAAAATTATAAATACGTGAATCCTTATATTACTGACCGCCTCTTATACTGAATACACCTTGAGTTGGAGAGGAAGCGTCATGCATGTGTTAGAAGAAATATTTATGACATGGATCATGCCTGTGTATTACTCAGTAAAACGTAGGTGCATTAAATATTTTACTCTGTACACGCATAAATGTACTTGGGTTTTGTGACAAAATAATTTATCGATAAGATTAACTCACATTAAAATGGGAACATTCAATTCATGGTTCAACAACCCATATCAGGAATATTGAAGTTTTAAAACTAATTATTTTAGCTTGGAGGGTGAACAATAAAGTCTCTAAAAAGCTACTTCAAGAAACAGTAAGAAAATCGTTCCAAACGAAACCTAAATATAATATGAACATCGATTTATTTAATAAATTATTTCCATCACTAATGTTTCACTCTTTTAAAGAGTCTATGATCAAATTAAGCTTAACGTATTAGTACTTATTTCGGTTCCATTCTAAAATAATAATCTTTGTTCTTATTTTTATTAAATTAATAAATTTATATTTCATTTACAGTAAGCTATACATTTGGCCTGGTCGTTGCTTATCTTATGCCATGCATTCTACAAAAACTTTAAATCTTGGAGGTTCGAAAATTTGGAAGGGAGTATTTTGGTCTTATAAGAGATAATTAATATATAATCTTAATTGTTACACCTTGTATTTCAATCGATATCTTCCTGTTCAAGATGTTTGTCCTAACGGTTGAGATTGAGATCGCCATTTGGGCCTTAAGGAATGATTTTCTTTGTTAATTGGTGTCAAGCGTTCAACTTCCACCCCCTTGACATAAATACTCGGCGTTAATTTATGGCTTTTATGGCTGACGGCTAATATCAGGCGCAGAATCTTTTCGATGCCAGTTGTGCTTGGGACTATGTAGAGAATTACTAAGGGGCTGGTCCCGGATCTTGTACTGTGGATGCTTTTCTGAGGATGCTCTCATGGTTTGTCGCCTTAGTCCAACTTTAGAATTTGTCTCTTCTAAAGATCTGAGCACGCATTAAGTAGGGAATTAATTGCTTTAAAGCTATACTGAGCTCTATGCAGTGGCAGCATGGTTTTGTAGTCTGCATGCATGCCATATTGCCATTGCCATGCATATGTCAGAATCCTTGAGTTCATGCGTGTTACTTTATTGCATGGTAGTAGTCATGACCGTAAATATTGCATGCTGTTAAAGCTAGTGGCATTGTGGGAGTTGGATGGAGCGAAAACTATTTTGTGTTTTCAACATATAATTATTTATATATTTCTTATTTGTCGTTTTATAAAATAGCAGTGATGTGTGGTTTGATAGGAATTTCCACTGTTCAAAAATAAAATTTTCATATCCAAAGGGGCTGTTTGGCTAAATCCTGCTAAATGGGATTTGAGCGCCCCTTAAATCTCACGGCAGAACAAATCCTCCTTTTGTCGTAAATTCCAGATTTACTAAATCTTGCAGTTTGGCAGATTTACATGATTTGATTCAAGAAGTGCGCAAAAGGGATAAAATGGTTACCTTCACAACGAGCAAGCTCCCTCCGATCCAACAGAGGAATGGAGATCTGTTGCGACTTCTAATCCAACATGAAGGAATGCAGGCGAATAGGCTCGTTCAAAACTCTTGCCTCTCACGAGAAGCACAAGTGACGTAGAATTGTTGAAGAAGAGGAAAAGCAAACCCAAGGCCTACATCTAATGAGAAGCTAGTGGAGAGTCATATTGTTCAACTAATTTAGTTAATTAATTTAGTTCAACTAATTTAATTAAAATTAATTAAAAATATAATGTAATTCATAAATAATTAATAATATAATTAGTAATTAAAAATTAATGTAATTAGCTTGTTAGTATAACTTGATATAGAAATTATTAATCATATAATTAATAGTATAAATAATAATTAAATAATTAGTGAGTATTAGAATAATTAAGTGATTAATAAGATAATTAATAGTATAATTACCTGTCGTGACTTCCAATCCAATAGGAAGGAATGTCGTCGAGGGAAGCGAATAGGCTCGTTCAAAACTCTTACCTTTCATGCGAAGTGCATGTGACGTAGAACTGCTGGAGAAGAGGAAAAACAAACACTAGGCCTACGGCTAATGAGAAGCTAGAGGAGAGAGTCATATTGTTCAACTAATTTAGTTAATTAATTTAGTTATACTAATTTAATTGAAATTAATTAAAAATATAATTTAAGCAAAGCGCATGTGACGTAGAATTGCTGGAGAAGAGGAAAAACAAAACCTAGGCCTACGGCTAATGAGAAGCCAGCGGAGAGAGTGATATTGTTCAACTAACTTAGTTATTTAATTTTGTTATACTAATTAAAAATATAATTTAATCAATAAATACTTAATAGTATAATTAGTAATTAAAAATTAATATAATTAGCTTATTTAGTATAATTTGATATTGAAATTATTAAGTATATAATGAATAGCATAAATAATAATTAAATAATTAATGAGTAGACAGTAGTAGAACAATTAAGTGATTAATAAGATAATTAATAGTATAATTAATAATTAAAACTAATTAATAACATTTAAATAACTAATTAAATTTTTTAATTGGAGTATTAGTTAAATAATTAGTTATTTCAAAAAATGATTAACTAATTAATTAGATTTCAAATACTTATTAAATTAACACTTAAATAAGTAATTTGATAATTAATATCATAATCTATAATTAATTTATTAGTTAAATTATTTAATAATTAAGCTAATTTTTAATTATATTATTTATTATTATAACTTATTAACAATAATTAAAATTGAAATTAATAAGTAACTTGTACTTAACACCTAAATTAAATTCAAAATATAATAAATTTAAATTTTAAATGAACTAACCGCCTTAAATTCTGGATTATATTGCCAAACAGTTTCACAGAATTTAACAAGATTTATCACTTAACTTGCCAAATCTAGAATTTACATGATTTTCTAAATCCTGCTGGTTGCCAAATAGCCCTTAAGATAAATTTAGTTGAAATATTTTTATCAAGTTTTTTTTTTCTTGTTCATTTGTAGCTCTAACTGCGAAGCATTATACACTTCCCATCTTAACGTAAGCTTGGTTGGTATGTAAAGGAATATTGCTATGATGCCTTGGAGAATTACTAAAAATATCCATAATAATAGGTAGGCTATAAGATTCTCTTATTCTATAGATTTGCATAACTAAAAATTAGGCACTGCGCTATTTGAGAAGAGTTTGGTCTGGATTTGAATTCTCACGTTGTATATAACACTTGGATAACCAAAATATTATTTATGTATAGATCATTAGAAGGCCAATAACACTATGTAGAAATGGAGTAAATGTTGTACACCCGAACGTTTTATTCATGCATGCTTGAGTGGGTCAATATATTCTTGGCAATTCTCATTAGAAAATGAAAAAAAATGTAATTAGAAGAACTTCACTGACTCCGCCGAAGAACTACCAGAAGTTCGAAGGACCAGGAATGATCCTTGGAGACGAGTCGAACGCCTGAGACAGCGATCTTGCGTCAAGAACAGTAGAATTACCACCACCTAAATCAAAGAATTCAGGATACAGAAAAGATACTACAAGCACCACCTGAACAATAGAGTTCAGGATACAACCAAATAATCACCTGTATAAAAACAGGGAAAGAAAACAATTGATAAACCTCTCTCCCGTCTTTATTTCCTTTGCACTTATTTATACAAGCTGGTAACGTCTCTAGGCTATAAAACCAATAAGGCTGATACAACAAAGGCTATACAAGAAAATAGCTAAAATGTAATACAGAAGTAACAGAAATGAAAATGCGAACAGAGGACGCTCCGGCGTCATTCCCCCGGAGTAGGAAGGACGTCTTCATCATAGAAGGGCGTAAGGTCCGCCACATTAAAAGTTGCAGACACTTGATAATCTCCTGGCAAATCGATTTGATATGCATTATCATTGATCTTCTTTTTAATTCGGAAGGGACCATCCGCTCGAGGTTTCAACTTTCCAAATGCTCCCGGAGGGAATCTCTCCTTGCGTAACCGTATCCATACGAAATCTCCTTTCTTGAATGCAACCTTCTTTCGTGTCTTGTTGGCCTTAGTCTCGTACTTAAGGTTCTGCTTGATAATTGCTTCTTTGACTTGTTTGTGCATTTTCTGAATTTCCTCCCTTCGTTTGGATCCATCTGAACTGAAAGAGACGGGCGGAGCTATGGGAATTAAATCAATAGGCGTAATGGGATTACAACCGTAAGCAACCTCAAACGGACTACGGCTTGTAGGTTGATTTGGTGAACGATTAAAAGCAAATTCAATTTGCGGTAATATTAGGTCCCATTGACGGATGTTCTTACCAACAAAACACCGCAACAGGTTCCCTAAACTGCGATTCACAGTTTCGGTTTGTCCGTCGGTCTGCGGGTGGGCGGCTGAGCTGACGTGTAGTCGCGTTCCGAGTTTGCTCCAAAGCGTCTTCCAAAAGTGACTTAAAAATTTTACATCTCGGTCAGATGTAATTGTTCTTGGAATACCATGTAACCGGACTATCTCCCGGAAGTATAGATCGGCAATATGAGTTGCGTCTAATGTTTTTGTGCAGGGAATGAAATGCACCATTTTTGAAAACCGATCGACCACTACCATGATCAAATCATTGTTTCGCTGTGTTCTGGGTAATCCCAGAACGAAATCAATACTGATGTCGAGCCAAGGAGCTTCAGGCACTGGTAACGGCATATATAAGCCAGCGTTAGTACCTTGTGTTTTTGCAATCCAGCAAACGCGGCAACTGCGCAAGTATTATTCGACATCCCTTTTCATAGTAGGCCAGAAGAAGTTTTCAGCTAACATGGAGAGTGTTTTGTCTCTGCCAAAATGTCCTGCAAGCCCGCCCGCATGACATTCGGTGATGAGCTCCAATCTGAGAGAATTTTGAGGTACACACAATTGGTTACCTCGGAACAGATATCCCTCTTTTATATGAAATAACTGATGAGGTCCCGCCTGGCAACATGTCCACATAGCTTGAAAATCTGCATCATTTTTATATAGTTCTTTTAGAACTTCAAACCCAACAACCTTCGATTGCAGCACCTGTAGTAGCAAATGTCGGCGACTCAGAGTGTCGGCTACGGTGTTATGTTGTCCGGTCTTGTATTTGAGGACAAAATGATAAGCAGCAATCGATTCAACCCAAGATGCATGCCGGCTTTTTAATTTCTTTTGACTCTGGAGATATCTCAATGCCTCATGATCCGAGAACAGGAGAAATTCACTCGGTAAAAGGTAGTGGCTCAAATGGTGTAACGCTCGTACGACGGCATAAAACTCCTTGTCGTATGTTGAATATTTTCGCCTGGAGTCGTTCAATTTCTCGCTAAAGAAAGCGAGAGGATGTCCGCCTTGGCTCAGGACAGCCCCGATACCAACATTGGAGGCATCGCACTCGACTTCGAAGACTTGATTGAAGTTCGGTAACGCCAGCACGGGAGCTTCTGCAATCGCGCGCT
The DNA here is from genome assembly GCF_001605985.2 of Dendrobium catenatum. NCBI lineage: Eukaryota > Viridiplantae > Streptophyta > Magnoliopsida > Asparagales > Orchidaceae > Dendrobium > Dendrobium catenatum. The sequence goes on along the minus strand of NW_021318968.1, from coordinate 1,689,005 downwards.
TCAATAATTCGAAGCTGGCTTGGGCGGTATCATTCCATACAAATTGCTCTCCCTGTAGGACTTCGGTGATGGGAGCAGCGACGGTGCTGAAACTGCGTATAAAACGCCTATAAAAAGAGGCAAGCCCATGAAACCTTCGAACGTCAGTGAAGGATTGAGGAACTGGCCAGTTGACAATCGCTTCGATTTTAATTGGATCGGCTTCAATCCCTGTATCTGAAATAACATATCCCAGAAAAGAAATTCGTGAAACAAGAAACTGGCATTTCAGTAAATTTATGAATAACTTTTGAGCTCTGAGGATAGCAAAAACTTGGAGATGCTGCAAATGTTTGCCCTAATTACAGCTATATATAAGGATGTCGTCGAAATATATGACAACAAATTGGCACAAAAAAGGCTAAAAAATATGGTTCATAAGCCGCATAGATGTGCTAGGAGCATTAGATAAACCGAACGGCATTACCATCCACTCGTAGAGGCCATCGCGCGTTTTGAATGCCGTTTTCCATTCGTCTCCCGGGCGCATATGAATTTGGTGGTAGCCACTCCATAGATCGATTTTTGAAAACAGCTTAGCTCCATGAAGTTGATCAAAGATATCATCGAGGCGAGGAATGGGGAACCGATATTTGATTGTAATTTTATTAACAGCTCGACTGTCAACGCACATTCCGTAGGTTCCATCTTTCTTTGACACGAGGAGCGCCGGCACCGCGCATGGGCTAACACTAGGTCGGACCAAACCTTTGGACATAAGTCCCTATATCTGACGTTTTAACTCTTCATGCTCGTCGGGACGAAGTCGGTAGTGTGGCCGATTAGGAATGGTAGGCCCGGGGATGAGATTAATAGCGTGCTGGACTTCTCTCTGCGGTGGTAACCCGACAGGTATCTCATCAGTGATCACGTCTCGAAATTCTTCCAGTAGAGGTCGAACATCTTCATGAAGTTCGGACACAATTTCATTTGTTTCCATCATGAGCATTACATATCCACCAGCTGCTTCATGTAAATCTTTCACGAACATGCAATGCTTCACAAGACTTAGGTTGATTCTGGGTTCGGCAAGACCACCATCCAATGGAACCAATGTAATTGTTCATCTTTATGCCACAAGGAATAGGTATTCGCAGCTCCGTCATGGATTGATTTGCGATCATACTGCCATGGTCGACCCAATAGCAAGTGGCATGCGTCCATTGGGACCACATCACACCAAACTTGCTCCTCAAATTTTCCAATTGAAAAATTAACTAAGCAGCGTTTTGAGACCTCCACTTCACTTCCTTTCTGAATCCAAGCTAATTTGTATGGAGACGGGTGGTCTTCTGTGGGTAGATTCAAACGTTCGATCAAGACAGTGGAGGCCACATTTTCACAACTTCCACTGTCAATAATTAATTGACAAACTCGGCCATCCACCGTGCACCGAGTCCTGAAAATATTATGTCGTTGCATGGGTTCTTCCTTGTGAGAGTTTAACAACCGACGAAGGACGAGTAGTGGGCCTTCGTCTGGTGGAATAATAGTTGTAGAAGGCTGACCATCATCCGGATCATTCACTTCGGGTTCAAACGATTCTTGAGCTTCTTGATCTCGCTCTTCCATCAACTTGACGACTCTGCGATTGGGACAACCGGAAGCTATGTGGCCGAATCCTTGGCATTTGAAACATTTCCGGGCCGGAAACCCAGTAGCACTTGCTTGGCCTCGACTGCTACTTGCTTGATTTCCGATTTCCTTGCTGAATGAGGCAGTAGTTGCCACATTCTTTTTGGGTTCAGCTTTCTCCTCTACTAGTTCTCGATGGAACACTACAGGAAAAACATCATTTTCCGGCAGACATTTCGCCGGAAAATTGGCCAAAATTCGTCGGAAAGTAGCATTTCCAGCGGTTTTACGCGCGTCGTTAAAGATCTTCCGGCGTAAAATAATACGCCGGAAACATTTCCGGCGTATTTCCGACGGATTTTCTGCTGGAAAAAATTGACGACGGATTTTTTTTCCTCCGGAAAGTAAAGAAAATTCAAAAAAAAAAAAATCCAAAGCTAATCGGCCCGCCTAGCCAGCCCGTCTGCTGCACCCAATTCCCGCTCCGGTCTAGTAGCCCGTCCGCCAGCAGTGAGCCCGCCCGCCGCCCGCCCGCGTGAGATCTCGCCGCGTCCCGCCCCCGCGTGAATGACTTTGGCGGGGTTCGAACCCCGCCCACTCCGAAGATAAGCTTCTGCATGCGCCATCTGCCATCTATTCCTTAAACCAAAGTCTGTTTAAACTTAGACTTTTTTTTTATTTACCTTATAACTGATAAAGTATTATTTTTTAATTAGTTAATTAAATTAGTAAATTTAATTTAACAAAATCTGTTTAATTAAATTAGTTAGTTAATCTTTATTTCAATTAAAAAATTTAATTTTACAATGAATTATTAAATTAGTTAATTTAATTTAACAATAAATTATTAAATTATTTAACT
>NW_021318968.1:1612775-1686429 GCF_001605985.2 Dendrobium catenatum | reverse complement strand
CTTTCTCCTCTGCTAGTTCTCTATGGAAAACTCGAGTCGCCACTTGTCGTCCCGTGCGCTGCTGCTTCTCTACCTTGAGGGCCAGGCTAATAACATCTTGCAATGTCCAGTAAGGTTGTAGCTGGACAGTATTTGCGAAAGATGGGTTCAGTCCACCCAAGAACCTCACAATTGTATTCTCCTCTGGTTCCATAAGGTCGCATTTGAGAGATAATTGTTCGAATTCCGCAACATATTCTTCAACAGAAAGTTGATTTTGTTGGATTCGGTGGAATTTCAAGAAGAGATCGTATTTATAATGGTCCGGCAAGTATTTTCGTTGCAGCTCCTTCATCTTGGCCCATTCAGTAATTTTACTTCGTCCTTCTCTACTTCTTGTTCTTTTGACATTCTCCCACCAAAGAGAAGCATTCTTCTTGAGCTTGATGGCCACAAGTTTAACAATGCGATCATAACGTACTTCTTTGAACTCAATAATGCGTTCGACTATGTGCAGCCAGTTCAAGAATTCGTCGGGATCCAACCGACCATCAAATTCGGGCAGATCTACTTTGACTCCCCAATCATCCCGTCTTCCTTGTCTGACAAAGTCTTGATAGTGTTTACCTCTATCTTCTTCGCTTATTTGGTCTTCATGAAACAGATTGAACTCTTCATCACCTTCTTGATTATCTGATGCTTCCTTTTGTTCGAACATGGCCAATTTTTGTTGAAGCCGTTGGATCTCTCGTTGAAGATCTTCAATGAGGATATCTTGGACAGATCTTTGTTGAGTTCTCTTAGGAGGCATCTTGCTGAGCTCTGATACGAATCTGCCTCCGCCGAAGAACTACCAGAAGTTCAAAGGATCAGGAATGATCCTTGGAGACGAGTCGAACGCCTGGGACAGCGATCTTGCGTCATGAACAGGAGAACTACCACCACCTGAATCAAAGAATTCAGGATACAGAAAAGATACTACAAGCACCACCTGAACAATAGAGTTCAGGATACAGCCAAATAATCACCCGTATAAAAACAGGGAAAGAAAATAATTGATAAACCTCTCTCCCGTCTTTATTTCCTTTGCACTTATTTATACAAGCTGGTAACGTCTCTAGGCTATAAAACCAATAAGGCTATACAAGCAAATAGCTAAAATGTAATACAGAAGTAACAGAAATGAAAATGCGAACAGAGGACGCTCCGGCGTCATTCCCCCGGAGTAGGAAGGACGTCTTCATCATAGAAGGGCGTAAGGTCCGCCACATTAAAAGTTGCAGACACTTGATATTCTCTTGGCAAATCGATTTGATATGCATTATCATTGATCTTCTTTTTAATTCGGAAGGGACCATCCGCTCGAGGATTGGATTATGCATGTCTTATTTGTGCTTAGATGTTCAAAATCCACAAAAAGAAAAAAAATATAATTACAAATATAAAATCTCTAGTTATAAACACAAGAAAAAAAATATTATCTTCTTGAGCTATTGAGACATTGAGTATAAGAGGATTTCTTGGTGGAGATAAATGGTCATTAATAGGGCTATGCTATGCTTCATTTAGAGGAGGTGCGGTATAGAATAACAACCTATATAAGGAAACCTTACCTCACCATGAGCTAATTTAATAAGATTTATAATAATAGAAAAATTTAAGCACTATAAAGGGAGTTAATTGGACATCTCATGATAATTACTATTATTTTGATCTCCCTAATTTAATTGAACTACTAGTTAAGTCCTTGAAAGAGAAGGCTCACTTGGTGATAGAGAAAGAGAAGGCATAAAACAAGACATGTTTGTGGAAACCACTTGAGGGATATGATTTGATAGCAACAAACAGAAGATATTTATATCATTGACATTGCAATCTTGATGACTGTTTGCAAATATACTAAAGACTCCTCATGCCTAAATAATGAATAGTGATTATTGTTGCAGGCTAGAATATAAAGACTCCTCATGCCTAAATAATGAATAGTGATTATTATTGCAGGCTAGAATATACGCGGCGATAGAGTTAGAGTCCTACTTCTTAGCATTGCACGAATATCTAGCTCATACACAAAGAACACAAGATTTTTTTACGTGGAAAATCCTAGAAAGGGAAAAAACCATGGGGCCTGGCCCAATTTAAAATGATTCCACTAGAATTCGAGTAGTTTACAATGGACTGACTCATCCTTGAGGGCGATCAGATTACAAATGTCAACTGTAAAGTTCAAATCTAGTGACAAACATGGATGATAGTCCGGCGTCACTCGGTGGTCTGGCAAAAGTTTGGCATGACTTGATATTTTAGGCGTTAATTAGTAATCCAACAAAACTCCGGGATTACTTGGTGGTCTGGCAGAACTCCGGACGTCCGATGGTGGTCCGACAGAATTCCATGCCTCAGGTGGTAGTTCGGCAGAAGTCAGGGTGTCACGTGGTGGTCCAATAGATACTCGAGCCTCAGGTGGTGGTCTGGCAAAAGTTCGGGCCCCAGGTGGTGGTCTGACAGAAGTGAGGGCTTCAGGTGGTGGTTCGGTGAAGCTCAGGGCTTCAGGCGATGTCCGGTGGAGCTCAGGGCTTTAGGCGGTGGTCTGGCGGAACTCAGGGCCTCAGACGATGGTTCGGTGGAGCTCAGGGCCTTAGAAGGTGGTCCGGCAGAGCTTAGGGCCTCATAAGATGGTCCGGCTTAGCTCTGGGCATCAGGCGGTGGTCCGGCGGAGCTCAGGGCCTTAGGCTGTGGTCCGACGGAGCTCAGGACCTCAGGGGTGGTCCGACGGAGCTCAGTGCCTCATGCGGTGGTCTGGTGGAGCTTAGGCGGTGGTCAAGGAGGCAAGAGCGATCTCCGATCTGTCTCTTTTCTCCTTAGGCTTAGGTTCCCTTTTCAAGAGGAATGGAAGCTCTATTTATAGATTTCTTGGAGTGGCATGGCCCATAAATTGGTGGGAGATCAATGGCATATGGGGAGTGGCTTGGATGGACAGTCGATGTTGAATCCCTTGATTGTGGACTGTTTGATGGACATTTAAATGTCTTGGTGATGTCAGAATTCAGTGGTCTTGAGCTCGTTGGATTTGTTTCGTCGAGCCGCTCGATTCGACTATAAGCACGTTATGTTTGGAAACCGTTTGGTAATCCAAATTGTGGTTCGAGCCATCCAACAACGCTTCTAACCCTTGATTTGGACCCGTTTGGGCTGGATTTGGTGTCGTTGGGTTCGTATTTTCGAGACGTTCAGTTCGACTATAAGTTTGCTGAAATCGGAGTTCGTATGGTCCCAATTTTAATTTCGGAAGTTTCCAACTTGATTTTGCATTGAGATTCGTGTCCGATCAAGATGATTTTTTGATGATGTGTTAGTTATAAAATATAATGATGTATTCCACAACTATTATTTGATGGCAATCACACTCCTTAGAACCAATCCATATTAAGTAGTAGGTACATCAATGCTTAGAGGTTTGCTAAGTAATGAGGCTAATGTAAACAAAAAAATGATGGGTCATAATGTGTGGAAATGCAATCCAAATTGCGGCAAATGGATAGCTGGGATAAAGATCAAAGGAGGGTTAACATTTAATAATTCTCATGAAAAATCCTTCAATAAATATCCTAGATTAAAAAAATTATATTAACAAATTTCATCAAGATATTCTTAGGGTTAAGTAAAGAAGTTGAGATCCTACCCTGAATAATGACTGTTTAGAGATTTCCTGATTGCTTGCGATGGAGGATTTTCATCTAGAAATTTACTAATATGAGGACTTGGAAGATAATTCAATGCCCAAGACCAAAGAAAAAAAGGATTTCTTAGGAGGGGAAGAAGAAAAACTTGAGGGGACCAAAATAGACCTAGTGAAAGTCTACTTAGAGCCCACCCCAAGATGACAGGGACAATCATTGCGAAGAGATCCGAGGGGAAAATGAGGACTGAGGCACCAGAAGACCATCAAAAGGAGCTTTGATCCCTGTAGAGGAAATCATATCAGAGTAATAGAAACACCTTGTTGGAGGTTCAATAAGGCCAAATGTCAAAAGGCAGAGGTTAAATCAATGGAGTACTGTAGGTGGTTAGCCGAGTAAGCGGCCCCAAAAGAAATAGGAGTTGCCGACAAAGCTAGTAAATCTAAAATGATGTGGGTGGTCGAGCGGATGATTTTCAAAAAGTCAGGTTGAATATGATAACAAAATTGAAGAGAGACCCATCCCAAGAAATGGGAATTCAAGGACCCACTTCTAGAGGATGTTAAATGAGGTGGAGAATGTGCCCTCCTTGAGGCACCTAAATGGTAAAACAAGGAGTATAAGACAAGGCTAGTGATGAGAGTGAAGCAGTAGTGTGCATGAAATATTAATAGGGCATACGCTCTGAGCATCAGTATCAGTTTTTGGTTGGATTTGATTTCGAAGTAAATTATGAACAATTTTATGTTTAACAAAGATGTTTCCTGCCAAATATTGGCCGTGTAGTTTCACTAGTTTGGGAAACTAATAGTTCTCAGGGTGTAGTTGTACTAGTTTAAGCAAATAATTTATCTTGTCTAAATTTATTGGATTGGTTTAGAGTTACAACCAATTGCTGTGGAAGTTCATGTTGAAGAAAATGCATGCAACTAAATTACAGGTCAGTTCATTGCATATTATCCACAATCTAAACAATTTAAGCCATCAGTATTCATGTTATTTAAAAAAATTCAGGATTTAGGATATTGTTACATTCTGTGCTATTATGAAATAAGATTTGGCCATCAAGAACCTTGCTTCCTTGTTCTCTCCCAAACTTCAACATTTGTTTATCAATATCACATGAGAATGTCTGAATAAGGACATATGTTAGGCTGTGTTTGTCCTAAATCTATTTTTCCTTTCCCTTCTATCATATGCTGTAAATAAACAAAATGCTTGAAGAAATAACATCATAAGTTGGCTCATCAGTAATAAACAAAATGCTTGAAGAAATAACATCATAAGTTGGCTCATCAGCCATCTTAAATGGAGTTTTCTCAAGTATCTATTAAATTATATTTGCTAGCAGGAATAGAAAGCCCTAGGAATTTACAAAACTTTCCTGATGCATATACTTTTTGTGTTATGAAACTGTAGTTCTTATATATTCAACACCTAGCTTACTTATCGAAGCCCTCACTGGGACTCTAAAGATTAAGCCGATGTTCAGATAATAAGCGCACATCTAAAAGAATACTTTTACATGAAGAAGAATATTATATGCTTCATTGCACAAAATATTAGATTAAAATAATAACTCTGAAGACTCCTGGCATGTACTAAATTAATGCACTTGATAATTTCATATTCATGTGAAAGTAAAGTCATGTTTGCTCAAAATAATTATTAAATGCTCAAAACAAATGAAATTTTTATGTGCTTTGCTTCGAGAAATACGTTTCCAATAAAAGCATGATCTAAAGTTATGGCATTTACACTGAATTTATGATCTTTGATAATGTACTTGTTCATGGTGTTGATTTACTTAATATTCCCAAAGCTAGAATAAGAAAATATCCTAGGCATGAAATTTGGTTGATCTACCGGTCTATAGCTTGCTTCGTATGATGAAACCGAATTTCGTTTCCTTTTTTTCTTTTAACATGCTCAGTATAATTATGAATGGGATGCTTTCTTGCATTAAGTAGATATCTTTGCTAATTTGCAGAGTTTAGAAGTATTTTGAGACTCAATTTCAAGTGTTTCATTTTAATCTGTAATGCTTGCTCTCCCGTGGTTTCTTCGCGAGGCATGGATTGCAGTTTTATTGATTTCGGGAGTTCTCTAGAAGGAACTGCAAATGAACGAGAATATTTTAGAAAATCATTTATGAATAATTGAGTGTAATTGCAACCATATTGGGGCAGATGGTTGATTGCATGAGACCATGATCTTTTAGGGGGATAAATTGAGTCAATAGCTAATAATATTATCATAAAACAACAAAAAATATCTTCTATCCAAATGGTTAGGATGCAAAAGAAACTAATGAAGGTTAGCTACAAGTTAGGGCACCCAAGAGACAAAGCAAAATTATATATATATATATATATGTTTGAGACACAATTTGACACACCTTTTTACTGTAATTTTTAGTTTCATCAGTGAAAATTACCATTTAGTCTTGATGAGAAAAAAAATCTTAAAATCAAACAAGCAACTAACATATTGTAAAATCCATACCCAGACCTCTCCTCTTTCGGGGGAGTTTTAACGGATTAAGGTTCGGCGTAAATTTTTAAAAGGCAGATTGTGTTTGAAATAAGACACTATTCAGAGATTTCGCCCTCATTTCGTGAGGACTTTTTGATCTGAGTGCTTGTTTCCTATAGGCGCAAGCCGCTATAGTTAATTACCCCTCTTGATAATGAGAGAGAACTTTCGATTAAGGCTAGGCGTCAATCAGATACGCGGAGATACGTGTTATCTGGTGTATAGTAGTAGCATGAGTTTAGGTGTTTGAAAATTTGAAATTTCATCACCTTGCGCTAAAAGCGGATGGTGGGGGCAGTGATGATGAGCCCGATCAATATCCCATAGGTCCGTCATCCCGGGCCATCCTGGTCCTTGATCTGTTAGTCAGCCCAACCTAACAGAAAGATCCTTGTCGGCTGTCATGGGTTGTGTCGTTCAAGGAAACCTTGTAGAACTGAGGTGAACGTTTGTCTAAAGGGATAAATTTAAATCCACCTTAGCTGATAAAGGGCTTTGTGTCCTATCGATTATATCCTATTGATTTACATCTAAAAGATTTAATGTCATTGCTCTGGCCATGATTGTAATTTAGTCGAGTCATTTAGCGGCAAACCACTCGGTTCAAAGGGCCCCGGTTATAACTGTTTATCTGCGGCGCCATTTGGCGGCAAAACGGTCTGTTTGAGGACACGTGCCATGTCCTTACTGGCAGGAGACTGTTTGAGAATGAATCCTAGTGATTTTCTCGACTAGACATTAGCTCTTTATGAGCTGAAGTGTATTTTTAAAATTGTCCATCTCGGCAAACCATTGCAGAATGTAGATGGGTCTTGCTTTAAGTATTTGATAGTTTATTTCAATTTTAAATATTTTAGATTTTATTATTTCTTGGAATTTTAAAATTTAAATTTTGTGGGCGTTTGAGTGGATCTGTATAATTGGAATTAACTCATTCGGTTGAGATCTAATTTCAACATGACAATTATCGTGGTAACCTATGAGCATTTTTATTTCATTGATTGAACCTTATCGACTATGTCTACTTATCAACAGAGGATCGGGTATGCTGTGGGCTTTATGCCTTTGTTAATGAATTTTTTTTGTTATAGACCTTAAAAGTCTAATATGAACACATAAAATAAATATCCCGGTCAACATCACGACCATATATTTGTTCGACAATTCAAACCATTTCAACTCTTGTTGATCCACATAGAAGAATCGGGTTAGCACTTGATTTCACTTATTGTCTCGTGTAGCATCCTTAGACATTATAGTCACCGGGACCCATGTGAGTATTTAAGGTGAAAGTTCGAGTAGGTTGTTAAACTTTATTGAACTGTGACAATGCTAATCAAGAGGAGCGGTGAATTGGTAATTTTAAATTTTTTTTGGATTTTCAAAAACTGTTTTTAAAAAGTTTAAATAATATTCCTAAAATATACAGTTGTGTAATAAACTGATTATCATAATAAAATTTTCAACCACAAAATTTTAAAGCGCAAAAAAAAAAAAATACTGATAAAAATAAAGTGAACAGAAGAACACCAAATTTATAGTGGTTTTGTCCAAACTAGACATACGTCCACTCCCTGGAGACTCCTCTAGGTATTTCACTAAATTAAAGTGACTCTCTTTTTACCCCCACAACAAGGTGGAGAAGCCCTTACAAACTCTCTTCCACTAACCTGGTGCGACAGAGTACCGACATCTTTTTTCACCCTCCTAGTGATGGCAGAAAACCTTCGTCCTTTCTCACCCTCCTAGTGACAGCAGAATACTGATGTCCTTTCTCACCCTCCTAGTGATGGTAGAGTACCAATTCCTTTTTCACTCTTCTGGTGACGGCAAAGTACCGCAACACAATATTGAAGATTTTCTCTCAAAACCTCCAGAGGAGATGGGCATAAATTTGAAGAAGAAAAATAGATCATCGCTTTGGGCAACCTTGTGAATCCCTCACAACTCCCCCTCATTTGATCTCTCACACTTCACTCTGACAATCTCTCCTAAACACTCATACTCAATGGCCACTCTCAAGAGAAATTATAGTAAAGGTATTGAGTGTCAGTTTATAGGATTTTTATATATGAAATACAAGAAAAACTATCTAGATAATTGAAAATTACAAGTCAAACGACTTAAGATCATACAGTACGATTGAGGATCGTATGTACGAACATTTCAAAAATGCATGTTCAAACCTTATTTCGTACTTTGTAAGTCATCTGTACGAACAGACATCGTATTGTACAAACAGTTCAAAACTGGACGTATTCTTCTGATATGATCTTGTACGAACCTTATTTCGTACTATGTCGGTCATATGTACAAACATACATCGTACAGTACGAACATGGACGACCCCATTTCATATTCTGTCAGTCGTCTGTACGAACGTACATCATACAATACGAATAGTACAAAAATAAATTAATTCGTTTGGGACGAATTGGTATGCATCTGATTTCGTACTATGTTAGTCGTCTGTACGAATTTACATCGTACAGTAGAAACAATACAAAAATAAATTATTTTGTTTGGGAAGAACTGGTAGCAACCATTTCGTACTTTGTGATTCGTATGTACGAACAGTTCAAAATATACAAGACATGTTATGATTAACTTCATTTTGGATGAAAGACATGGCAAATCGTCCAGTACGATTGGAAATCATACAGTATGATTAGTCTTAAAATTTTAAGTTTTGACTAACTCCACCTGTGTGTATGCACGGTTATCCAATTACAATCACACTCTCAGACTCAAAAAAATAAAAAAGATTTACAGACTTCATTACATGAAATCCTAATCTATTCTATCTTGAAGTTTTCAATAGTCTGGAGTATGATTTTTCTAAAATGCTAGTATAAATAAGCAACAAAAAGAAAATGTTTAGTAAATGTTAGGAGAAATGATAAAATTAATAGAACAATAATATTTTTCTATCATCAAAAATACATTCTCAAGCTGGATTCCTGAGTTGCAACATAAGAGATATTTTTTAATATTATCTATTGAACCTCGTCGAATCTATCTAATTGTTGACAGAGGATCGGGTTAGTTGCCGACCATAGTTTTTTTATCAATGAATTTTTCTTGTTAAGGGTCTTGAAGGCCTAATATAAAAGTATAAAATCAAATATCCCGGTCGATGCTGCGATCATATATTTGTTCATTGGTTTAAGTCGTGTCGACTCCCATCCTATGAAGGAGAGGGATTTGACTTGAAGTTAAGTTCATTTCTTAACCTACGCAGCATCCTTAGACATCACATGTGTAAATATAACACGCTCGTTGAGGACCATACGAGTGCATATTCTTACATGTATACAGGTAAATGTACTTACATGTGCACTTCTGTGTTTGTGTGTATGCATATTGTAGTGCATGTGTGGGGATATTTTTAATGTATTTATTGCTGATCAGCTGTGCGAATAACTATTGTTTGAATGTGTCATTCTACTTGGGAGCTTGTACATGCCTTCCATACGATTACATGGGTATTATAGATCTGGTGGCATGACATCACATTGCGGGTTGCCCGTTGCTTCTTGCGAACGAGTCATTGTGTATTGCAAGTTTTATGAAATCTATTTGTAGGTCGTCAGTAGACATTTGGAAGTCACTAGCCGTTGCATGCAGACTACTATGCACACAACGTATTTCTTGTAGCAACTTGTAGATTAATGCATGCATTTACCACATGTTCATTACTTTTGCGCATAGGCAGTGTGTAGTACTCGTTGTCATTTTCTCCTTCATACTTGTTGTTAATTTGAGGGTGAGCTGCATTCGTTGCCAATTCCACTTGCATGTTGATGAACAAGTTGTTGTGTTCGTCATCAACTTATTTTTATACACGTTGATTGGCGAACCGCTGCATTTGGTTGCATGTATTCTAGTGATCATGGAAAATGCTACAGTTGTTTGTAAGTTAGCTAACATTGGTCGTAGAGGAACTTTTGCATAACAAGCTTGTTTTTTGTCATTGCTCACAAACAAGTTGAGGCGTGTATTACATATTTTGTTGAATATGTCTATAGATCATTAGTAAATATCCAAAGGTTACTAGTCGTCACATGTGGACCGCCATAAGCATTGCAAATCTTCCACTGTAATATGCAGGCAAGTTGCACTGATTACAATAAGTATTCACATTTATTACATATTGACTTTCTTTTTTTGCTGAGGATTTACAATAAATTCACTATGTTTGCTTGTAGATTAGTCGGTTAAATGCCTTAAGTCACCTTAATTTCGTTGTTCGTTGTTTGTAGTTGATTGTTGCTTGTTAATGATTGTTCACAGGGGTCATCATATTTACTTGCGTGATTTATATGAACATTGCGCGTTAACTATTACCACTTGTACGTGTAATATTTGCTAAGGACTTTGCACTTTTGCATGTAATCGAGCTACACATTCATTTCAAATTTCACTATTTGTGAAGTTCAATATACTTGTTTGTATGTTGGCATTGATTGTAACTCACATTCATTCCACACCCTCATGGTCATTGCAATCATTCCAAATCACTCAATCACATGATCAAGATAAATATTGTGAGTCAATTGTTATCATTCGTTTGCAAATTATGCAACCTATTGAAGGCATCACATTATTAGATGGTGTTATTTACGATTTCATCTACACTTGTAAGTGAGTGGTGTTTGTAAATCCCCTGGTTCACAGGTTTCATATCTGTTCATTTTCCTTTAATTTAGAATTTGTTATCTTACAAATTATAATTTCATTTTATGCATTACATCATGTTCCTTGTGGTTCATGCTTAGTTCAAATTCCCTATTATCATGAGTTTGGTACTTTGTAGTTCGTTCAAGTTTTCTACTGTCTTGTTTGCATGCAAGTCCCTTGCTATTCATTTAATGTTCAAATCAAATCCAAACTCATGTCTCCCGTCATTCAATTTGTAAGTTCAAATTCATTTTAGTTCCGTTCATCATTATTTGCTTAAGTTCAGGTCCCCTATCACTGTGAAATTCGGCAGCCTCTTGGAGTCTCCAATGTTTAGGGAAAATTCCAGGAGTCTGGGCCTCCCATCATGCTAGAGAAAAGCATGAACAGTAGGTGTCGAATGGCACCCCGACCGTAAATATTAAATCCCACCATACCAGAGAAGGACGTGTATGGGTCTTTGGGGTACCTATTTGAAATGCATAATTATTTCCTTGTAGGCGCTGAGATGCCTACGGGTACTTATATTCATCCCAACCGCACTAGAGAAAAGCACGTACAAGACCTACTCGCCTCTCCATAGGCGTCGCACTGGGTTCTCTTTCCACCACGCTAGAGAAAAGCGTGTATGTCCAATTTTTTGATGCGCATTGAATGCTGAATGAGGGGTTTCGGGACTTTTGAGTTTGGAAGTCTATACCTGTGCGACTTGTTATAGGCAAACTCCTAAAAAATAATCTAAAATCACCCTATTATTATCTTAAATAGGTTCCCATAATTCCGGCGGCTAGGGATTTAGGTTATTTGTGCTCTAGCCGGTGGCTAAGAATTTGGGAGAGACGGATCTTCCTCTCCAATTGAAGATCCAATTTTATATTGCATTTCTCTTTATAGTTCTTTCAATAACAATTATTTTTAAGCGATCTTCTTCCCATTTTTTCATGTTTCAGCTGCAGACTTTTGTGAAAAGTGCATTCAATTCATATCAAAGTGGTATCAGACCACTTATTTGGGACATAGCAGCAAAGAAAGTTGATGCATTGGAAGAGCGTTTTAAAGGAAAAGTTAGCCTATTCTAATCGGCGTTTGCGGATAGATTCCAACCTAGAAGGAATGATAAGAAAATTATTGGAGCTTCACATCCAACCGTCAACATCGGAGGTGAGAGCGGGGGCTTGGTCCCTTCAAGTTTCCAATGAGTGTTCTCCTTTCATGGGTTTGTATTGGGTGCTGTAAGATCGAGGAACCATTGCTGGAGCAATGGGACACCATTCAGCCCTTGTGGTTGTTTATACTTCCCTCTGGTGTCTCTCTCCTATGGGGTGGCCCTCCCTCTTTCTTGCTAGTGCACAATACAAACCAATGAAGGAGTCCTCACTTGAGGGGACCCTTCTTTTTGTTTCTTTTTGTTTGTCCTTTATCCCACTGTTTGTTATGGGTTACTTCTCATGTTGTAAACCCTTCACCTTTTGTTTTTTATCTTTGGGAAGTGGTAGTTTTTTTCTATACAAGCAGTTTACTTTCCTTGTAACTTTCTTTACTTTTTAATACATGCACAACTTTCAAGGAGTGTGGCTTTATTCGACCACTTAAGACCAAGGGGGAACTCCTAGGGCCCTACCTCCCCTCCTAGGGGCAGGACTCCCACATAGGCCGACCTCACTAAACATCACTCTCAGCTCGACACATCCAAGGAGGATGAGTTTGGCGCTTGGATTATGGTCTCAAGAAGAAGGAGAGGAAATCGCAAGCCTAAACCAAAGCCCCAAGCCACCCTCCCAAAGGAACAACCCACTAGCATCACTCGTCTTGAGGAGAACAACCCTCCTGTTGTTTTCACTGCTACGAGGCCACAATAACCCAAGGACCCCTCCACTAGAACCATCAATGTCTCTAAAAGGCAACATAAAGCCTCCAGGGCTTACATGGAGAAACAATTGCTGTAATTGGGCCCAATCGCAAACATGCACAAAAAGAGGAAGATGAATCTTCATGACGACATTGGTGGGGACTTTGTCCCCTTTGGTGAGCAATGATGTCTTTCTTTGTTACTTGAGGTAAATACCACATCCTAATCATCCTTCTGCTAGAGCAATGGGATATTGCTCAGCCTTCAGGCTGTTTAAACCCTTTTCTCTGTATCCTCCCCCCCCGGAGTAGTTCTTTGATTATTTTGTTGTTCTTTTGGGCAAGTGCTTGGAAGACCACTCTGTGCAAACCAAAGGGCTTCAGTTCTCTCTAGCTTTTTTGCATTCTCTTTTCTAGATCTTACATGTATGGTTTGGTATACACAGATGTACTTTTCTTCCCCTTTTTGTCTGCTTTATTTGGGAAGACTTAAACTTTAGTTCCATACTACTGCTGTACTTCTTTTGTACATTTTTACTTTATTATTGAATGCATCATGCAACTTTCAAGGAGTGTGGCTTTATTGGCCAAAGCAATGGGATATGCTCATCTAAGGCCCCAACCTGAGGTTCCCCCTCACAACAGACGCAACCCCAACCTTCCAAGCATAAGCAGCCACTTTTGGAGCCTAATATAGGGATGATGAGGGAGGACCAGGAGGTAGATGTTTTGGGGGAAGAAGAGGAGATGCCATCTTTGGAGCCACTTCTAAGGAGGGGAAAGGGTGAAGGAGTGAGATTTTTGATAGAGCTGAAAAGTTCGGAAGGAGAAGAAGATGGGGAGAAGATAGAAGCATCATACATGGCTCAGCCACTCCTACAGTAGTATCGAGAGATCTAGCTAGTTCAGGGGTTGCCTCCTCTAGAGAAATGCGGACATGCTATCATCTTGAAGGAATGAGTCTCACCTTTCACTGTTCGTCTCCCGTCATCCCCAAATCTAGAAGAATGAGATCGAGAGATTGATTAGAGAGATTGGAGAAAGGGATCAGTCAACCCAATGTCAATCCATTTTTCAATCCAATGCTATTAGTCGAGTGCTTCAGTAGCAGTTTCCTTCGTTCCACCATGAGGACAAGGAGACAATTCAAAAGGGAGTATTGATGGACCAACCAATTTGATTGGGAGGGAATCAAGAAGTTTTCTAATCAAGAGGGAGTTGTTTAGGAAGGTTCTTAATTAAAGGGGAATTATTTAGGAATGTTTAAATTACATTTTGGAGGGAATTATTTAAAAAAGAGATCGAATTTGAATTCAAAATCTAAGAGGAATTTATTTAGGAAAAAAGGAGGAATTAAGGGGGGATTATTTAGGAAAGGTTTAATTATAATTAGGAGGTAATTAATTAGGGAAATAAATCTAATTTGAATTTAAATATGAAAGGGGATTATTTAGGGAAAGGGGGTTGATTTGGGAGGGAATTATGGGAGCCTATTTAAGGATAACAATAGGGTGATTTTAAATTATGTTTTGGGAGTTTGTTGAATTTAGTTTCTTCTTAGATTATTTGGGCTCTAACTGGCAGCTAGGGATTTGAGAGAGCCGAATCTTCCTCTCCAATTGAATATCCAATTGTATATTGCATTTTTCTTTATAGTTCTTTCAATAAAAATTATTTTGAGGCGTTCTTCTTCCCAATTTTTCGTGTTTCATCCGCTGATTTTTTTGAAGAGTGCATCCACTTACTATCACTATGCTATGTACCATTGTGCTTGCTATTTTGAGCTAGTTACATATATGATCGAATATTTCATAAACACTCATATCACCAACCCAAGCATAAAAAAAGAGAGAAAAGAGGTGACCATCTAAATTATTTTTCACTCGGTCCTCATGATTTTTTGGATGGACTTTGAAATGAGTGAGGTAATGTAAAGTGAGGTGTTATTCATGTCTAAAACGAATGCATATCCAAGAGCCCTCCCCAATTCTCTTTTTTCATACGCTTGTAAGTAAGCCTCAGTTATAAATTAATGACGAGAATCAGTTGGAGGTTTCTCACCTGTTAGGACCCTATTTTAAGGTGATCTACTTCCAAGCAGTAAACATCAAACATCTTGATATTGAACCACGCAAGGAGATTTGAAGGAAAGTCTACAAAGGCCTTAATCCTTTTGATATTGCTTTTAGGAATGACAGTTGTTAGATCTGAAAGAGAAATTAATAACATGATTGTTTCTAGGAGCTAAAGGCATCACATTATGCCATTAAAGGGATCGAAAGAAGACTTGCATAAAGTGATTAATCAAGATTGAGAAATCCATATCAAGAATGCATCCCCCACCCAATTCACAAGTTAACTAACATTCTAAATAATACAAAAAATCTTTTGATAAAATTAAAAACTTTTATGTAGTCCATTAAAAAGAACGAAAGTTTCTCAAGAATGAATTTAAGTTGAAGTCCTTAACAAACTCCAAACAAGAAGCTTATTCTCCTCCATGGAGTGATCAAACATAAAAGCCTTTTGGGTCTCATAAATAATTGGTAAATGATCTCATTGAATCCATTGGTCAATAACATGTCAGTGATCTTATACAAATTAATATATTAATAAGTGATGGGCCTAAAGTCTGTCAAGCAATGCATGTTAGGGTGCGACGTGACTCACAACATTCTACTTTGTCAATCTTTAGTTATTTTGAAGGGAGGTCCCTTATAACTTTCAATTCAGATTAATGGATCTATTTAGACTTTAAGCTAAGCCCAATTTTTTTTTCCTTTTCAGGTTCTCCCTAAGAAATTTGTGTCCTCTATTGTGTAGTTTTTTTTTTCTCTTTTATTTGTATATGTGTGAGATTTTTATAATTTGTAACATAAATTTCAAACTTTATTATATTAGAAGTTATGACACGCAATAGTGGGATTTCATGAGTAGGCAAAAGGAGGGTTCTGTGCCACTTAACAGTATCATTGACTAACTTAAAGAGAAAACCTTCTACATATCAATATTTATTATTTGATGATTTGAATTCAGTTTTCCTAATCTCCCTCCATTAAAGAATTTCTCAATTAGAGAGGCATAATTTTAAGAGAGATTTTTGTCAATGAAAATATTGCTGATATATATCCATTGTATAGAGGGATCTAATAAATGGATGATGGTCTCTGAGATAGTTTCGTAGGCTTCGTTTATTACTATTTTTTAAATAATTCAACTAACAATAAAACTATTTATTTATTCAATTTTATTTCATGTTTAAAAAAGTTATTTTATTTTAAGAAGTTCTATAAGCAACTTTCACATGTTATGGGTATTTTCAAAATAATTTTTTTCTTCGACTACACCCATTCTTGATGATTCAAATTGCGTTGACGATTCATATTGTCATAAATCCTTTAGGAAGTTGTTGGAAGACAATGGCGAACATTTCACCACTTATCTGCCATCCTTTTAGATCTTTATTACAAAGCAACCACATCTAGTTCCTAGTTGATGCTACTCCTAAGATATTTGTCACATAGTTCGCTAAAAATTCCCTCTTATATCTCCAATATAGATCGATTATGTAATGTTGCATCCATGTTGATGATTCTCCCCAGTTCTCCCCATGCTTCCTATCTCAAATCATCGTTGCTTTTGTATCTCAAATCTTCTTGACCTAGCTCCATTTATGTTTTCATTGCTAGGAGTGCGTTCACAAAATTGAGAAGTAAATAGGTAGGAATGGTGATTTTATCTTAATCTTGCTCATGATACAAGGGGGATTCTCAAAGCTAGGATGAGTCAAGCCGGCTGTGATCCAGCTTGAGGTCAACTCGATAACGAGTCGAGCTTCTCGAGTTTTGAGCTCGAGCTAGCACATATTTACAAGCTCGTTGGGTAATAGAGCTCGAGTTTGATTGAGTTGCTATTAGAGGTGGAAGTAAATCATGCAACGAACACAAAACAAGAAGTAGAGAAGCAAAAATAAGAGGGCACCAGGATTTATTGTGGAAAAATCCAAAATCGGGAAAAAAAACCACGGAGCCACACCACATCAAGAAATCCACTATGAAAATTGAGAAAAATTTGTACAGATCTATCCTCTCTCGCTCTCTCTATGCTTCTCTTCACTCTTACACTATTCTCGCACTCCCAACAAAAGAGAAAGTAAAGTAAGTAACACCAAGGGCTGCTACGCTTAAGAAAAATGATAAAAAAATGTTAAGTCTGCCTCGAAGCGTTGCGGTGCTCAAATCTCTGTCATCGGTCAATCTAACAGTGCTGCGGTGCTAAGCTCTCTGTCATTTTTCTCAACAAACTTTGCAACACCGGGGTGCTCGGGAACACATCACTGGCACACTTGGGTTCACAACACCAAAGCATTGTACGAAAAAAAAATTGCATCTTAACCCAAGCAAGGAGAGTAACTCCCCCCTAGCAAGCATAATAAATTGAATTGAGGTCCAAGGTAACAATACAACCTGATTGATCGACACAATTAATTGATCGACACAATCAGATTCCACACAGACTAATAGTTGCTGCTCAATTCGTTGGCCCATCAAATAGCTTGAGCAGGTTGAATAGGTGGAAGCGGAAGTGAAAAAGTGTAATATCCAATTACATATAGTCGAACCGAATCAAATAGTGCTTTCTATTTTGTTTTTGCTTGCGAAGTGCAAGCTGGGATTTTAGGGCTTTCTCTTTAGTTGCTATGGTTTGTGAGCGAGGAGAGATCATTTGACAACTGCTTAGAAATTTCTCTATGTTTCTTATCTCTCACTTGTATCTTCATTCCCTTTTCAAGAACTTTATCTATCAATTTCCCATATTTTGTAACAACCACACTAGGAGTTCGAGACAGATGGCTCCTGCTCCGACTAGGGGTTTTTTAGGCCGTTCGTCTTCTTCCTGAAAGCTAAAAATTTTGAGGTTATATTGCTTTCAATTAGATGCTAGTGGGTTTATGCAAGCCCTTATGCCTTATTGTTAGAATGTTGCTTGGATCTTCCATTTCTTTAATAATTACAAGAATAATTTGGTTTCATAAAGTTAGCCAAATATGATTACTTGGAAGTTGGAGTCCTAGGATCTTGCATTGGTTTTCTTGATTTGCACCCTTCTTTAAAGCTGTTGCAAAATGTCAAATTTTAAACTAGCTTAACAAGAAAATTTCATAAAAATTACCTTCTATTTTAGCCTGCAATCGAGACTGAGATTCGAAGACACGCATCGAGTTCAAGCAGTCTAAAAATTATGTGAGTTGTGCTCGAACTTGCCATGAATCGCCTTACTCAAAGCTGAAATAGTATTAATTATATCACTTTTCTTTCTAAAATTTCTTAGCAGAAGGTGCTAAACATAGTTTAATTTGCAAAATGTCAAATTTTAAACTAGCTTAACAAGAAAATTTCATAAAAATTACCTTTTATTTTAGCCCGCAATCGAGACTGAGATTCGAAGGCATGCATCGAGTTCAAGCAGTCTAAAAATTATGCGAGCTATGCTCGAACTTGCCATGTATCGCCTTACTCAAAGCTGAAATAGTATTAATTATATCACTATTCTTTCTAAAAATTCTTAGCAGAAGGTGCAAAGATTAGTTTAATTGTTTATCTAAACATTTAAAAGGGGAAAAAACTAATAGAAAATAAGAGTGAACCCAAACAGCCCTTTGTGCTAAATCTTATTTATGTATTTACATCTTATAATGTGCCGATAGACAAACTGAATGACATCCTCTCATAGCAAAAGCTAGTGGGCCTTAGCTTGCTTAACTCAAGAGTCTTTTTCTGAAGACAAGGTAGGAGAGAACCTCATTATAATGCTTAGTTTGGTCGAGACACTCACCAGCTAAAGGTTTGTCTTCTAGCGGCCTGAGCCTGGACAAGACGACATCCTCTGCCAAAAGTTGCTTCACTCTCTTCAGCTTATTTGCATGGTTTGTCTGGGAGTTGCTAGTTTAAAAGAGAGGCCAAGTATAAACCGTTCAATGGAAGAAAAAAAGAAGATCAGTTAATCTAGTTATTCTGAAATTGAAAATGAAGAAAGAATTGTGCCGTCTCTTGTCAGAAATTTGAGAACTTAGTGTAAGTTTCCAATAAGTCAGACTGCATATGCTAAATTTATGAGAAATGCTTGATAACCGTTCATTTTTTGAAATTCCAACGTCATTCAGCTTCTTTCAGCCATTTCTTCACGTAATGATTATATTTCTTGAATAAAATCTGAAAATTTTGCCAAATATATTATTGCATAACAAATTTGAAGAGCAGAGTACTAAAAAACTTCGATGCGCTGCAGGTTTGCTCGGCTTGGCGAGCGATCTCGTTCTCGGAAGTCCTATGGCAGGATCTCACACGCCGCGTGTGGTCCCCGCGCCACCGCCGCCGCCTCCCTTCCTGGCGGGAAGAGTTTATCTCACTCCACCGAACCGCTGCCAACTTCCGCGCCGGCCGCTGCCTGCACAACCACATTCATCCACCCATCTCTCCCGCCCTCTTCTGTCGCCGTCTCGCTTTCTCCGACCGCTACCTTGCCACCGGCTTCAGCGACGGTTCAGTTCGCCTTTACAATCTCCCAGTCGCCGCTCTTCTCGCAGTGTACGACCTCCACCTCCACCGCGACCGTTTGGGCCACTTCTCCACATCCATCTCCGGCATTATTCTCCTACGCAATCAGCTCGTGTTCGCTTCCCAGGACGGAGACATTGGCGTTGCGGCCATCGCAGATGACAACAACTTCGTTAACGCCGTTGCTCGTCGTGCTCGTGCCGGCAACCCCGTAGAGAACGGAACCCTCGTGGATTTCGTCGGGGACGGGAGATGGTGGGTGGGGCTTTTTGCTGGGGCGCCGGGGTGGTCGTGGCGGGTGTGGGACGGGGAGACAGAGCAGCAGGTATATGCGGGCGGATCGCTCACGGACAGGGACTCTGTCGCTGGCTGGCATATGCTGGCGGACATCAGCGGGCCGTCGGTGGCGCGCGTTGGCGTGGCGGAGTCGGGCGTGGTGATTGGATGTACCAGCTCTCGGGTGCAAACCGTGAGCGTGGAAGGAGAAGTGGAAGTGATAGCGGAGATGGAGCTGAGGCGGGCGGCGGCGGCGGATGCGTTGGGGGCGAGTGATGGGAGGGTGGTGGTGGTGGACGGAGGTTTCAGAGGGTGGAGTTAGGCAATGCTGTTTATTTTTTTGTCAATTTTATCTTCCTTCAGCTTCTATTCTATCTATATAATCCTATTTCTGTTGAAGTTAACCAATTCTGCATTATCTTATTTCTTGTATGTGCTTGATTGCTTTTATTTTTGGAAAATAGTTTGCAAGAGGAAAAATTATTGCGCCGAAGCGAAACCCTGTCCGGATATCTAAGCCCGTGGCTTGGTACCGCTCGCTATCATGATTCGGTATCGCTGACGTGGCTCATTCTAATTGATATCAGGATATAGAATTTTGTTCGGCGTCCGCACAGAATAATCTCTCGTGCAAGAGGGTATCATCCTAAAAATTTGTTTAAAATTCTTTATATTTAGAAAATTAATTTTTTTAGAATAACTTTCTTGTTAAATTACAAGGATAGAGTGTCGAACTACTTTCTGTAGACAAGAAGCCAATTTCCTTTTGTTGAAAATGCCAAATGCTATGACAAAAATGGTCATTATAAAGTGTCTTAATTTATGCCCTTATCAGAGCGGAGCTCTAACAAAATGTGACAAAGGGTTTTTGCAAATACATCACGTAGCAATAATGGTAATTTTGCAGCGATTTTGAAGCTGTTTAAAAAAAACTTAGTAATCTTTATTGCTGCAGTAGCCAGTACGGATAAAAAAATTGCTTACTATTGAGAGATTATTGGGTTTAGACACCGGACACAGCTTGACGGACTCACCCGTTACCCGCGAGAAGAAAGTCTGGTTCCGCCCGAGCGAAGGACCTGCAAGAAAATGAAGGAAGAACAGGCAATAGAACAGTAATTTTGGGTAGAAGTATATTTCTTGTATTCCCTGTAGTGAGCTGTAAAAATACTTATATAGCAGCCACTACTTCTGCCAGTAACGAACTTAGGGAAAAGAAGGGAAATAAAGCAGTAACTAGGTAGTGGGTGTGTGTGTAACATTATTGTGTGCCAAGAGTAAAACAGCCAGTGTGGCTGAGAGCCTGTAGCGGTTTATGGTCCCCATCACAGCTTGCGCTCGGTATTGTGAATCGAGCAGTACGAACCAGTACCGAGCTGCTGCAGTAGCCAGTACGGGTAAAAAAATTGCTTACTTTTGAGATATTATTGGGTTCGGACATCGGACACAGCTTGCGCTCGGTGCTATGAACCAAGCAGTACTGAGCTCGGTATTGAGCAGTACCGAGCTCGGTATTGCTGGGTACTGCTCAGTATCGAGTAGGAGGTGATGTGACGTATTTTCATTTGTTTCGGACGGTGTCCGGTGACCGGACCCAATAATTTGCCCTTCTTTTGATGGTGTTCTTGGGCGTCATCCGTTCATTATTAGTTTCGTTACAAATGGATCCCAAATCTTGCATCTTAAGGTTTGCCTTCGCTGATCTCCTCTCTCATATTTAAACTTCCACTAACGTTCTCAACAACATTGCTAGATTTTAAGAGAAAGCAAGTGCAGAATTTTTCTTAATAACCTTGCACGTAACCTTACAGGAAAAGGAATAGATAGTTTTAAACAAAACTCAAAACCAAACCAACACAGCACAACAAAAGACACATTTTCATTAAAACTGATTAAGTTTTTAATAAAAACTTAAATATTATGACCTATTTTTCATTAATATCAAATATAACTATTTAATGCAAAATTTCTACATCAAGATTTGATCTGAATCTTTCAAATTTTAATAAATTGAGATCATTTGTAAATTCATTTGCAACTTGATTTTTGGTAGAACATTGCTTGATTGTAATAATTCCTTTTGCCACAACTTCTCTCACAAGATAACGTCGGAGTTTTATATACTCTGATTTATCATGAAATAATGTATTTTTCATCATAGATATTACAAATTTATCATCACAAAATATCTCTGTTGACTTTAATTGAGAATGTTGAAAATATTCTAATATTCTGATAATCTAAATTGTTTGACATGTTTCTAATGAAGCTGCAATGTGTTCAGCTTCTAATGATGATAATATTATACTAGCTTGCTTCTTTGTGCTCCAAGATATTGCTCCAGATTTAAGATTGAATATAAATCCACTTGTGCTCTTCCTATCTTCTTTGGAACCTTCCCAATTATTATCAATAAAATCAATTAAATTAAAGTTAGAAATTAATTTATACCAAATCTCATAATTTGCTGTCTCTCGAATATTTTGAAGAATGTGTTTGGCTGTCCAAAATGATGTATATAAAGATTATGTATAAATTTTGAAATAATATTGACTGAGTACATAATACGAGGTCTAATATGTGTTTAGTACATAAGATCACCCACAATTCATCTAAATGTTTTCTTTTTTGCCTTAGTTGTACAATCATTTTGAACAAGTTTTTTATTTATATTCATGAGTGCTAAAAAAAGTCTTGTTCAACATATTATACTATACTTTCGTAGTAACTATATGCAAACATTTCCTAAGGTATAAAAATCCAAAATCATCTATTTAAATAATTTATAAACATAGAAAATTGTGCAACAACTTCAAATCAATCATAACAAATTCTCTTATCATATTTGCCTCAAACTTTTTAATCAACACTTTAAATGATGTAGAGTAAATAATATCAACAATATAAACACAAAATAAGCAAATCATCATTTTTAGTTAACATATATAAGGTTGGTTCACTTTCACTTCTATAAAATCCCTTCTTTTGAAAGTGTGAATCAAACCTCCAATATCATACTTTTTGTGCCTATTTAAGCCCATAGAGTACATTCTTTAATAAAATATCTCCTCTTTGTCTTTACTAAAAAAACATTATGATTGATCTATGTATATATCTTCTTCTAAATTACCATTTAAAAAGCATATTTAATGTCAATCTAAAAAAAATTCACTTCATTTATGTAGCTAATGCAAAAAATAATCTAACAATTTCAAATCTAACAACAAGAGAAAGGGTTTTAATAAAATCAATACCATATTTTTGAGCATAATCTTTAACAACAAGCATTGTTTTGTATCTTTTAATGCTTCCATCTGAAATGAACACCTTGTAAATCCATTTCACACCAATGGGAGCTTCACTTTGTGGCTTATTAATAAGCTCCCAAGTATCATTCATCTTAATACCTTGAATATCCACTTTCATAGAAGTTTCCAATTATTCTTTTTCACAAACATCTTCATAACATAATGATTTTGTAACCATAAAAGTAAATATACAATCATATAACTCATGCAAGGATCACATCTTTCTATGTTGCCTTTCATCAGATGTGCTTGAATATATTAATCTTGAAATTGAAAGGGATGAATTAGATGATAAATCATCACTAATTCCTTGATTGTTAGTGATATCAATTTGATGATTCATCTCAAATTCAACTATTTTTTTCTTTATCATGAATTATATATTCACTCAAATCTCACATACCACCTTCATCAAACATAACATATCTACTCATAATATTCTTTCAAACAGTGGATCAAATAATTTATACGCCATTGACTAAATATTGTAACCAATAAATATTAATATTTTAGATTTGCTATCCAATTTGCTTCCATTGTGATCATCCTCCAATGCACATACAATACTTTTAAATATTTTCAAATGATTGATTACATGATTTCTACCATTCCATGCTTTATAAGATGTAATATTTTGAGCAACATTTGTTGGGGAAATATTTAAAATATAAATAACAATTTCACTAGGTGCAACCCAAAATATATTTGATAAATTCTTCAATTTCAACATACTTCTTGCCTTCTCTGTAACAATTCTGTTCTTTCTTTCAACAACCTCATTTTGTTATGGTGTATTAGAAGCAGTTAATTCTGTAAAGTTATATTACATATCATAATATTTGTCAAACTCATTTGATGTAAACTCTTCAAATCAATTTATGTGCAAAATTTCATATACTTGCCACTTTGATTCTCAACTAATGCTTTAAAATACATAATTTTTTTTAAAGACTTATGATTCATGCTTAAAAAAATATACCCATTTCATTTATCCGTAATCATCTATAAATAGAAGAAAATCTTATTTAAATAGAGTTAAATATGATTTCTTTGACATATCAATCTCTTTGAAAAGAGATTTTAATTCAGTCATATGATCAGCACAACCACTATTAAGGAATTAGATTTTTGAATTATCACAATGACCTTAAAAATGTATCATAAATAAAATATTTTGATCTGTTATATTCTCTGCAACATTATCTTATTTTTGTTAGACCAATATCTATTTTTAAATGTCCAAGCTTCTTGCAAAAATCACAATGCATTTTATCCATGCCTTCTTGATTCCTTTGCTTGTTCAAGCAGTTTGTCTCAATATGATAAATTTTTAAAAATAATAGCATTATTTTTTTACCTCCAATTAATGTTTTATCTTCGTAGGTTCCTCTTGCATGAAATGCAACACGACCACCTCTTCCTTTAAAAGCACATGTTGCTCCTCTACCACGACTTTCTTCTTTATTATTACTAAATAAAATTTCCTTCACCTGAAATGCCTTCTCATATGTCTTCACTTTTCTTCTATTTAATCTCTCCTCACGAGCCATCAAAGAACTAATCATCTCATTAAAGAATACACAAGATCTTTGGATTCTTCAATAGCAGCCATCACATGTTCAAAATTGGATGGGAGACTCTTTAGGACTTTGGAAACTACTATTTCATTAGGCATTTTCTCTCCTAATGATCGCATTTTATTCACAATTATTGATACACGAGAGAGATGATTCTAAAAACCTTCTCCTTCACTCATATTCATGATTTCAAAGTCACATCACATAGATTGCATCTTTACTATCTTTACTATGGTAAAACCTTTAAATTCTTTCTCTAAAATATCCCAAGCTTCTTTTGTTTGAAGTCTCTGTTATAGAAATTCTTAAAAAAAGTTACCATCCGTATCTTGTTGAATGAAAAATAAAGCCTTCGAATCCTTCTTCTTGCTATATTTATGTGTCCCTTCATCTTCTCCAACACACCATTCACCATATGATCACATAAATCTTGTGAATTAAATAAGGTTTTCATTTTGATACTCAAAAACTCATGATTTCACTATGGAAGATGAGAATCAAAGGTTGAGAAGTAATATTTTTAGCCATAGAAAATTTTCTAAAATACTTGAAAGAGAATCACAAACCTTGTCTTGGAAGAATACACAAAACCTTCCAAAAACTTTGCTTCAATCCAAAATTTTGATATCCACCTCAACCAAGACAGGGCTCTGGTACCACACTTTGGAGAAATAAGTTGTAAATAACAAGGAAGTGCTAGTGGAATAGAGAAAGCAAGTGCATATTTTTTCTTAATAACCTTTCACATACCCACACAAGAATAGGAATAGATAGTTTTAAACAAAACTCAACAATAAACCTACACAAATTGCCAAAAGACACCTTTCACTAATACCGGTTCAATTTTTAATAAAAATTGAATAATAAAACTATTTTGCATGAATATCAAATAGTTACTCATGATAAGTCTTGTGGTTGATTAAAGAGTTGTTAAGCATTTCTCTTACCTACCTTAGGGACCATGACTAGAGAAGGGTCTGTGAAAGCCAGTTTTCGTATTTTTCCTTCCAGGATCGTCCAGGACGAAGTTTAGATCGTCCAGGACGATCAATTCAAAAGCTAGTGACTGGGAAGTTTGTCCCAGGATGAAATTTGGTTCATCTGAACGAAATTTATCCAGAGAACAAGTCGTACAGGAAAGATAACAAGTTCATCTGAACGAAATTCGTCCAAAGGGAAAATCGTCCCGGGACAATTTGGGATCGTCCGGGACGATCTGCATGAGTATATGTTGGATTGATATATTTTTTTGAATCATTTGAAGAGAGAGAGAAAGCAGGAGAGAGAAAGAGAAGGAAAAGAAAGGAAAAAGGCTTGATTTCGGAGGCCGCAGAGCGCTTTTCGTCCGTCGTTGCTGTTGGAAGAATTATTTATCTCACAGTAAGGAATCCAAATCCTATTTCTGATTTCGAAGATTTTGTGTTTTGGTATTTTTCTGCTCCGTTTTGTGTTTCTGTTACCGAAAAACGTGCATATCTTTGTATTGACGGAACTTTTACCGCGTAACTTTTGGTATGTTATGGAAATGATGATTTTGCATGATTTGAGTATTTTCTGGAAAGTTTTCACAGGGTAGTCTGAATTCGGTGAAATTTTTATCTAATAGAAAATTTTCTGGATGTTGAAAAATATTGATTCAGTACAAGTAAAGTTTTTAAATATTATTTTACACGATTTCTAGTAATTTGGTAATTTTCTGGAACTGTGCATTTTACAATGACTTCTGTCAACTATATGATATTTTAAGGAGTTTTCTAAATTGATCTGCATCATATTTTACGATTACAATGTATTGATGAGATGCTTCTGAATGTGATTCTATGATTGAAAGCACTGTTATATTACTGTGTACTGTGTGTGTGAAAGACAAGTAAGGACTGGTTGAACCGTTGGTTGGAGATGTGATACCTGTACAGGATGGTGGGCCGACGGGCTTTCCTTTAAATATGGTTTGGTGTTATCCTCTACTGATCATGTGATTACTGAAGGGAGTTATAAGGAGATGATTACTGTGCCGACAGGCAAAGAGTGACGATTCTTTTTATTGAGCCGACGGATACAAGATATAAGATACTGATACTGATATAAGACTGAAAAACACCTTAATAGCCAGTGCTTCTACTTGCTATGTATGATTAATGTATTGAATTGTATGTTTAGCAGTATTGTTACTACTAATGTACGGATTTATCGTTACTGTACGAATTTACTGTTAATGCATGATTTTACTGTTATAGCATTACTGTTCATGTCACTGGATTGTTACTGATACTGATACCGGTACTGATACTACCGATTTACTATACTGACATTATGCACGTGATATACTGAGTAAGTGACATCTGATTTACTGAACATGTGATATAGATTATTAGATTGCATGAGATTCACTGATCACATGATATTGATAACTTAATTGCAAGTGTACATTTTGATACGACTCTATGGCATTGATTGATTCCAACTATTTTCAAATGATATTATAGTTTTATTTCATTGATTTGATTTCAACAGTCATGAATGACTGTATTAATTTGATATTTTATATTGATTTATTGACGGATTTGATTGATTTATTACCGATACGAAGATTTCCTTAACGATTTGATTGAGATTTGGATATAATGATTTGTTTATTGTATTGTCTGATGTTATTGATACGATGACTACTGTAGAGATTTGACGCACGTATTGATTCATTAAACCATACAAACTTTTATACTATTTATTGATTCTTCTACTGCTGAGTATGATTTTACATGTTTTTATATGACTACTGTTGTACTTATTACTGTATAAGCATTGATTACCATTTCTACACGACTTATGATTATGTATTGATTCAACGATCATGTGTAAGTGAATGATGTTGATTCGACTGATTGACATGCATATTGCTTTCGTACTGTGCTTTGATTTTAGTTGTAGGTATTAGGTGACCTGCTGGGCTTTTTGAAGCTCATTATATGTGGTTAATATTTTCAGGTTAGGGCAAGGGAGCAGGAGATTGAGGTTGATCAGTAATCTTCAGGTTTTTGTCCTTTTGTTATAGTGATTCTTTTTGTACTCAGGACAGGATAGACTACGGGTGATTAACGTGTAGATTCTAAGTATTGTAATGTACTTTTGGGAATGAATAAAGATATTTAATTGATGTCTTTAAATTATAGATTTTGTTAGACTGTTACCACTGATTGATGATTATAGATAGCTCTGATAGAAGATTGACTGAATAATTCTTTCCAAGTTAGATCTTGGGGCGTCACAGGGTCCTTCTACAGAGATTTGAACACATTATTAGAAGTTGTCTAAGAATAATTTTCTTTCAAAGCTATGAGTATAAGGCAATGAAAATCTTAGGACCTCCCATAAAGGATGAATACTAATTCCTTGAGCTAGGGACTTACTAGGCCAATGTTCGTTTGGCATAAATCCTCACAATTACCTCTCAAATACAACTAAAAAGAATTACAAATTGATAAAAAAAATTACATGAGTTCAAGACGAGGGTTTAAATAGTAAGAAAATGGAGCAACGTCTACTATTAAACTATTATGCGATGAAAGACTATGTGTAGATAGGAAGGGCAAGGTCAAGGATGTGGCCTAGACTATCACATCATCCAAAATGGGAGTGGGATAGGGGTAGTTTCTTGATTTTCTTGGTTTGCTAGAATGAAAGGGGAAATATCACAAAGAGAAAAAACTTGATGGCATATAACTAAAGGGGAGTGATAAATAAAGAATGATGAATTGAAGCCTACGAAATAGAAATTATGAGGGATACTGATAGGTTTGGCATAACAATGTCAACTCATTATACTAGATGATGAGTACATAGTTGACAAGCGAGGGACAACCAATTCATCAGCTAAGAAAGAAGGCGACTTAATGATAGTCTCATATGAGAGGAAACTTTAGGTTGTCATGCTTAGGGAGTATTATTGGACATTATTAAATTTAAAGTCTACGAGAAGATAGACAATATATCAACTAACAAATGTGGTAGAGTTATCGATCAAGATGATTAGAGATATTTGCAAACCTTGACGAGAGACATCAATGAAGGAGCCAATAATAAGTCAATGACCACGACATTGAATGATCAATCTCTTGTAGGATTTCATAAGAGTCACCAGTAGAGCAATAAGAATATCATCAACTATAATGCATAAAAGCTATCAACATGGGGAAGCCATATGACATAAGTCCAACGATAGATTGACCAAAGGTAGAGTTCAAAATGAAAGTCAACATGTATATCTAATAAAAGTAAAATCCAATGGGCTCCAAAAATTCACGCCATGGCCTCCCCTCTTTTAGGAGAGTTTTAACAAATTAAGTTCCGAGACAAATTTTTAGAAGGCATATTGGGTTTGAAATAAGTCACTACCCAGAGATTTCGCCCTCATTTTGTGAGGACTTTAGATCTGAGTTCTGATTTCCTATAGGTACAATCCCTATAGTTAATTAACCCTCATGATAACAAGAGATAACTTTCGATTAAGGCTAGTCATCAATCAGATACGTGGCATGTATCGAGTGCTATGAGTGAGTCTCTTAAGATGGGGACATGCATGTTTGATGAGTTAATTGTCTTAGATTTGGTAGATGTGCATCTTTTGTAATTTATATAAAGGGGCCTCTGAAGGGCGAGTCATCTTGGATGAGATAATTCTTCTTTTTAGTTATATTCTTATGAGGTGAGTAACTCTTAGGATCGAGGCCTACTAAGAGGAGTTCTAATCAAACTTACATGGGATGTGTTTTCTTGGTCGAGCTCCTCTATAGTGAGTGCCCTCCTTTATTGGATAATATTGAGATTGGCCCACAAGGGCGGAGCATGTTTTGGCCTAATTACACCTCTCGAGAGAACTTCTCTAGTGTGGACACTATTGGGAAATTTCTATATGCGTGCATATATATTTATACATAAAAATAAAGTATTATACATTAGACGCTATCTAAAATTGAGACAATTAAATTCGTGATCTATTTAAGAATTAAATTATTATTTGACTTATGTGGCATCTCATTTAAATTTGTATGGAATTAATTATTTGTATAGAGGCCAAGTATTTATTTTATTTTAATGATGGGCTGAAATAAAATTAAATAAATTTGAAGTATAAAAGGGTCATGGTCCCCAATTTAAGCGGTGAATTTATCATTCCCCTCATTTCCTATCTTGAGTGAAAAGAAGAGGTCACTTGCTCTCTTGGAGAACGTCGTTTCAAACGTAAAAGATCGAAAACCCCAATTCTGTATTTCAATGGATTCAAGTACGCTTCATATAATTCTTTTCGATGATTTGACATATCTTTCGGAGACGATGAAATTATTATTTTTTTCGTCTCCTTTAAATCCTAACAGACAGCTATCCTTGCAAGTTTTCCGTACCCATATTGGACTTGCTATCCTTGCAAGTTTCCTGTACCCATATTGGACTGCACAACATAGTTAATGTTTTTTTTATTTGTCATTTTGCCATCTTTTTTATATCATAAATGACTGTAGGAGTGCGGGTTGAATTTTTCAAAATGGCTCAAGGTGTACCTGGACACGGTAGAATCGTCTGGTTCCGGTACCGAGTACGATATATTTTTTGGGGCAATGTGACGCATTTTTATTGGTCTCCGGATGAATCCGAACCTGCACGTAATAATTCTTTGTGTTCCTGAGAGTGAATGAGTAGTAGTTTAGTTGAGGGTCTCTCGAGAAGAATTAAGGGTTGTTTAAGTCAAGGCTGCTCTTGAGAAGATGTCCCAAGAACTCATTTAAGGTACTTCTTGAGCTAGTTAGAAAATTTTGCATTATAGATTACATAAGTATACTATCCTTCTGTTTTAATGAGTGATTCGGTGCCCCTCCCCTCCCCTCTTTTTTTTCTTCTTCTCCTAGATGCTTCTGATGATCAGGAGCTGCTACTTAGATGGGCATTAGCTTCATCAACCATTCCTTGCTCTTTTCAACAATCTTTAGATTCAGGATGCCAGAAATGACTTAGAGTTGAGTGATGAGTCTAACCTTTCAGTAGACATCTAATATTAATTTCTCCCCTTTTACTAATGATTAGATGTTTGTATGCGTTGCCATTAGCATGGAAATATTGATGAAGTAGCATAAGTGATATGGCAAACTAATTTGTATGGATACTGCTAGCTTAAGTGGCGAAACTATATGAAGATCTACAAATGAAGTTCTGCATGCTTATCTCAATTTTTAAAAATATAAAAATTTTAGGATATTTCTGATTCTTAAAGACCTATAAATCTTATAATATCTTGCTCCATTAATCTTGCATAGTTTAGCTCCTATTTTGGATATATTATTCTAATATTGCCCAGTTAATCTGTAATTCTATGGGAGGTTGGTATAAGTGAGGTTGCAATATAGGTTTAGAGGAAAATGGCTAAGGTGAGCATAAGATTATAGTTAAGTTATAGTGAGAACCGATAACATCTAAGGCTTCGTTTGAGACAGATTTTGACCACTATTTCTTCTTTATTTTCAAATAAAATTTATACTACAAAAGTTACAGTAAAAAATTATAAGAAAATTATATCAAATAAAATCTAAAGCAAAATTCAAGATCAAATATGACGATAGAAAGTTCTTGCATGAACAATTAAATTTATTCTTTTTTCAATTTTGATGTTGTATCAATTTTTTTAGTGCTCTAACATCTATATATACTTTGATGCCAAAATTCATACGTGATTACGTAAAAATTTTATGATCTCAACGATATTAAATTTATTAGTATATCTTTTGATATGAGGATTTATTTTGGCAAAATAATTGATGTGATGACGCCCAACAAAGTTAAATAGTTATTATATCTTTTGATATGACGATTGATATTATTCATTTTAAGACCGTATTGTGATAAGATTGAATGAATATTATATACATAGTTTTTCTTACATTTTTTTCCTATTTAACTATTATAGTAAGAAATTTATAAAGATGCTTATTGAGTTGATGATAAGGTGAATGTAGAGCACAATTGGCTAATTATAATTGATAGTGGTGTTGGGTAGGGCTAAAATTTTAATTTGAAAATGGAAGATTGCTCAAATATTAAATTATTTATGTTTCGATGGGTATAACCTGGCCAAATGAGCTAGTCATGAGCCAAATTTTTGACTCGTCTGATTTTGAGCTGATTTCAAGTTGGGCCCTGGATGATAACAAGCCAGCTTAAAATTAATTCGAAATATAAATGATATGTATGGGTGTAAATTATTGACACGAACCAATAAGCCGACGTGAAAAAATTGGGTTAGGGTCGACCCGTTTAACGAACGGGTTGGGTTTGAGTTTCAATTTTTGACCAATTTAAAAAACGGGTCGGGAACCCGATAACCCGAAATTGAACCGAGATTGATCTGAATGACCACCTGCCTCGCATTCGCACTCGAGCATGTGGCCATCGCGTCACGCGACATTCGTGGCTTTGTGAAACCGTTGTCGCTGTCCTCACACGGCATTCGCGCAATCGCCTAAGTCAGGTGTCATGCCGTCATGACCACGCAGCCTCACATTCGAATGTTCAATGTATGGTCACCATTGTCACGCGGCCACATCGCGTCACGTTACAGCACACCCGCTAGCCCACCTCGCTCGACCGAAGCATTCATGCGGTTCGTGCCTGATTACACAGGTTGGGTCAAGTCCGGTCTACCCAGCAACCTGCGCGGGTCAAGTCCGTTCTACCCAGCAACCTGCGCGGGTCAGGTCCGGGTTGGATTTTCCAGCCCGTTTGCCAAAACAGGCCTGGTTAGGGTCAACCCGTTTAACCTTGGGTCAATCCGGATTAGACCCGAACTCAAGCCGTTGACCCGTTTTGACACCACTAATGATATGTTTATATGTGTTCAAGTATATGTGTATGATAATTATATATACATGCATATTCATATTTAACATTTTGAAATTTAAGAAAAGGGAAAAATAATTAATTTTAAGTCATTTTGATTCAAATTCTAGCCAGCACGAACCCGAATCAATTCGAGCCACAACTCGGTTTTGAGCCGATATCAAGCCAAATGGCTCTAAATCTGATATAATATTGCTTCTAGTGGTCAGGTTAGCTGCTCACAAACTTATCACCTAGCTTAGAGTTGGTTTAAATATTTGTGCTACTAATAGTTTTGATTGGTTGTGTAAATCAACTCATTATATCAAAAGCAATGATTTCAATATGCGATAGAAAGGTTTGTTATAACTCATTGTATGAAACATTCAAAACTTTACAGCTCAAATATAAGTGATTTTCTTCAATATGACAAATTGCTTAACACAAAATACTTAATGCTTATCTATAAACTTTATTGCTTATTACAACTAAAAGTTTAATTTATCAACTTTGTTTTCACACTTAAAAATAATTTCCACATAACATAAAATATAAGGGATTTTTTTTTAAAGGAGCATGATGTTTAATTTAAATAAAGAATAGGAGCTGAATATTAACAAATTTTAAAAAGAAGCAAACTAACCAAAAAGAATAATGCATTCTATTGAATGCATCAAATTATTTGGTGTATTTATAATAAGCTAAACAATTTGACGCATTCAATGTAATCCATCATTCTAATTGGCGCATTCCATTGAATGTGTCAAACTGTTCGGTGCATTGCTACAATAATTTTAGAATTTAATTCGGCTGATTGGGATGAATCGGACTAACTAGGGTGAATGAACCAAATCATTTGGTGCATTCTTTAGAATGTGTCACTCTGTTTTAGTAATTTGCATTTTTTTTATTTTTTTTAATATTCAGCTCCTATTCTTAATTTAAATTAACCACCATGTTTATTTTATTTTTTTAAAAATCCAAATATAAGAATTCAAAATTTCAAAACTTTATATGTTAATTTATTAGGGGATTTACATACATACCGATTTATTTTATGCTATTTACATCTCTAACACCAAAAACTTTAATATCATATTCTCACAATTTATATAAAATTTTAATATCAAATATAACACTCATATATTTCAATTCATTCTTACCACCCATACCATCCTATGAACTTTAGTATTTCATTCAATGCACCCATATTTATTTTATGTATGATAGACATGTAATATTAAAATTTTAAATATTAGATATATAAATTGTATGAAATAAAGTATTTTGCATGTAAATGCCCTTTTATTAATTTCGAGCACCCTATAAATATTTCCACTCAAGGGAAAGTTTCAGAACACTCAAAGATCAAAGAACAGTAGCTAAGTCATAGTCGCAAGCATGCAGCTTCTCTTTACTTTCATCTTCCTTTTCTTAACATTCATCCTCATCAAATCAATCATCAAAAAACTCAATCAGCACCAACTCCAATCGAGCAAACAAGCCCCAGGCCCCAAAAACCTCCCCATCATCGGCAGTATTCACCATCTTCTGGGCCGCCGTCCTCCCCACCGAGCCCTCCGTGACCTCTCCGCCGTCTACGGCCCTATCATGCGCCTCAAACTAGGTGAGATCGGCGCCATCGTCATCTCCTCGCCCAAAGCCGCCAAAGAGATCATGCAAACCCACGACATCATCTTCGCCTCGCGCCCCATCACCCCCACCATAGATGCTCTCCTCTACGGCGGAAAAAACTTAGTCTTTGCTTCATATGGGGAGTTCTGGCGCCAGATGCGTCGACTCTGCATCAATGAACTGCTAAGCTCGAAGCGCGTCCACTGTTTTCGTGCCATAAGAGAGAAGGAGATCTCTTATCTCATCCAATCTATTAACGCAGCAGCCTCCGACGGCGCCCTCATCAACCTACGCAGCGAGTTTGCCAACCTCACCAACAACATCATGGCAATCTCTGTTGTCGGCGGACGATGCGAGGACCAGAAGGCCTTCCTATCAACAATCAATGAAGTCTTAGAGTTGCTTTCGGGCTTCTCATTGATCGATCTATTCCCCTCGATGCCCAAATTCATCGCCCGCATCGCTGGTTTTCCACAGAAGCTGGAGCGATGCTGGTTGAAGTTGGACGGAATACTGGAAAAAATTGTTCAAGAACACAATGTGAACAGTGCAAAAGATTCCATGGAAGAGGAGGATCTCACCGACGTTCTCCTCAGAATCCAACGGGATGGCAGCCTCCAAATCCCTCTCTCCAACGATCACATCAAGGCCGTCATTAACGTAGGCTTGCTCACAATAATTACTTCATCACAAATTATATATTGCTTAACTAATAAGGTTCACCGTTTCATTAGGATATGCTCATGGCTGGAAGCGAAACGACGGCGACTACCTTAGAGTGGGCAATTTCAGAGTTGGTTTGCAACCCACACATCATGAAGAAGGCACAAAAGGAAGTGAGAGAGGCGTTCGGCAACGACATGAGAAAGATCATAGGAGACGAGAAGTTGATTAGTGGCAAACTTAGCTACTTACAACTCGTGATAAAGGAGACGCTAAGGCTGCACACTCCGGTGCCCTTGCTGCTACCAAGGGAGAATAAAGAGAGGTGCGAGGTGATGGGCTATGAAATTCCTGCAAGGACAACAGTGATGGTGAACGCGTGGGCTATAGGAAGGGATCCTAAATACTGGGAAGAACCGGAGGTCTTTCGGCCGGAGAGATTTGAGGAGAACAATATTGACATGAAGGGAGCTCACTTTGAGATGATACCTTTTGGTGCTGGGAGGAGAATTTGCCCAGGTATGCATTTCGGATTGGCAACAGTTGAGATGGCTCTCGCACATTTACTGTACTATTTTGATTGGGAGAATCCAGCTAAGAATGGAGAGGAGCTTGACATGAGCGAAGCTTTTGGAATTGCAATGAGGAGGCAGTCACCTCTTTGTTTGTTGGCCACTTGTTGTGCTTCACTCCCTAAGGTTAGAGAGTAACTTTGCCGAGACAGAATAAGTATTGTACTTAATTATCCTATGTTGTACTTGGCTTCATTTAAGAAAACTTTTTAAATACTTTCAGCTTTTTAGTAAAAAAAATTTTAGAACTAATTTTTTTTTTAATTAGAAGATTATTTTAAAAGTGATAAGAAAGCTACCACAAAAAAAATCTTAATCTTAAATAACTTTAGTAAATTTAAAATTTATCTATATTAATTGCGGGGCATGTCTCAGGGTTTTAATGTCAGATGGGTAGCTAATATATGTTTGATCAAGTTATAAACTTGATATTTGTTATTTCAAACAATAAAGTTTGTGAGAATGAATAGAGATTTGAGAGTGAATGAGGGATAGGTTCTTTAAGAAATTAGCTATTTTAAAAAATTTGATTTGATGTTCTCATTAGGCAAATTATAATGATTATATATACACAATAAGCTTTGTTTATAATAATAGATTATCAAAAAAATAAAATTTTCAATAAATAGTTTGAAAAATAAAATATAACTATAAGAAACATAAACTAAATAGAGATAATAGGTGCAAAATGTCTATGTGATTCAGGCTCTAGTCAAGTATGTTCATTTCTAGCCACCATTCAGACTAGATTTTTAATTATCTAGATGTTAGTCTCATGATCTTAAAGATTAATTAATAATTTAATTTTGACGATGATAAATATATACTTGATGTTTATGCCACAATCAGAGGTGTTTGAGTTTGAATTCAGTTCTGATGAAGAACTGCGGGCTTCGAAAATTCGACCCCGGCCTCCGCCCGCTATTGCTTTTTCTTTCAGGGGAGTTTTAACGGAATAAGTTCCAGGATAAATTTTGGAAGGCAAATGAACTTGTAGATAAGACACTACCCAGAGATTTCTCCCTCATTTTACGATGACTTTATAATTTGAGTTCTACTTTTCAATAGGCACAAGCCCCTATAGTTAATTAACCCTCCCGGTAACGAGGGAGAACTTTTGATTAAGCCTAGTCGTCAATCAAATATATTTTATTAGTAGATACATATTATCAGGCGTATAGTAGCAGCTTAGACTTAGGTAGGGTTTGATAATTGATATTTAAAAATAAAAATTTCACCATCTTTTACTTAAAGCGGATGGCGGGGAAATGGATGATAGACCCAATCAAGATCCCATGGTTCCGTCATCCCGGGCCACCATGGTCCATGGTCTACTTAGTCAGAGGAGGTAGTCGACCCAACCTGACATAAGGATCCATATCAGCAACCCACAACCAAGGGTTGCTTCATCCAAGGGGACCTTATAGACCTATGGTGGATGTTTGTCTAAGGGGATAAATTTGAATCCACCTTAGCTAACAAAGGGCTTTGTGCCCTATAAATCATATCTATTTATTCATATCTTAAGGATTTGATGTCACTAAGGAACGTATCGACTATGTCTATAACCGGAATTTCATGGTGCTATTTAGCTGTAAAACCACTCGGTTCAGATAGCCTCGAGTCATAACCGTTTATCATACGGTGCTATTTGGCGGCAAAACTGCTGGTTAGAGGACATGTACATATCATTACTGGTAGGATATTATTTAAGAATATATCCTAATGATATTTTCGACTAGGCGTTAGCTCCATGTGAGCTAAAATAAATTTTAATTTATCAACATCGACAAACTTTTGCGGAGAATGAATAAGTTTTGCTTTAAGTATTTAGATGATTGAATTTCAATTTTAAATATTTTTGAATTTTGGATTTTGGATTTTTTGATATTTGGGTAACCTTTAGAAGGCATTTAGATATTTGAAATTAACCCATCTGGTTGAGATCTGCATTCAACACGGCCATCATCGAGGTGTTTGAAGTTACTTTCATTTATGGATTGAATCTTGTCAACTCTGTTAAGTTATTGACAGAGGATCTGATTTCGTCATAGGCTTTTTTGTATTTAATGGTGAATTTTCTTTGTTGAAGGCCTTGAAGGCGTAATATGAATGTATTAAAATAAATATCTTAATCGATCTCACGATCGTATATTTATTTAAGGATTTGAGCCTTATCGACTCCTGTCTGCCCGCACAGGAGGATTGGGCTCAAACTTGGACTTATTTATTGATCTACATAGTATCCCTATATGTCACTTGTATATTTATAACATGCTCGCCATGGCTCATACGTGTGTTTATAATTGTACTTATCCCTTTGTGTACATATGTCTATACAAACTAAGGTGCACGTGCAGAGGTATTTTAAAATATTTATAAATGCCTTCTGTCCCCTTGCATGGATGTTGCGGATCTCATGGTGAGGTGCAGTATCTTCTAGATAAAGTTGTTTGCTGCATTGTATAGGTAGACTGTCATGCACTACTTGTTGTTTTTTGTAGGGGGATTATAGTGAACTATCAAATCTCCTACTTTTAGTTGTAGATACTTACACCCATCGTAGTTTCTTTCATATTTGTCCATTGACAACATATTGAATGTATGACAAGTCTTTTTCAGTGGCATGTAGGTATTTACATTTGCTATAGTCATCTATCATTTTATTCAAAAATGACATTTTGTCTGTATGGTGAATCTCCCATAGGTGCCCATGAGTATCTGCATTTTTTGCATGTTGTATATCTTCATTTATATATGGGAAGATGTATCTAGCTTCCATTAGATGGTTGATGATTGTAGGAGTGCCGTAGTGTTTATTGCATGATGTTTATACATGTTTGCATATAATATTATCATCTTTGAGCAAACGAGTATTATCATTTGCAAACTAGCACTGACTGCTGAGTATATTACAGTCACCACAAATTTCTCTATGCAAGTTGGCTAGTAGGTTTCTATATTCACTTGCATTGGCTATTTGATTTTAGTTTGTAGACAAGTAGTGTTTGGAGTCGAATGACATTAATTATGTGCAATAAAATCTTTGTTTACTGTGAATCCCCAACTTTGTTGGTCACTTGATGTAGTCATTGTGATGTTTTTTGTACTATGCAACTGCATGATTGGAATGAATGTCACATGATAATCATCGTTGTTAATATGCAAATTATATAATTCATTGAAAATTATATGGTGTCCTCTCTATTATTAAGTGAGTGATACTTTCAAATCCCTTGGTTCACAAAATTCATATGTATTTATTTGCATTTCACTTATGCATTCATCAAGGGCTCAATTGCTTATGTTCATTTATTCAGGTTCGAGTCCTTCGCATTTGGTTCAAGCTTGCATTCAATTCATTGTTGATTGGTCAAGTCAAATTCATAAAATTTGTCCACTACCCAAATTTGAATTCGAGTTCTTTTGTAGCCAATTTCCAAGTCCTTGCTTGTATCCAAATTGTTCAAATCATGTTCATTTGATGTTCAAATTAAGTCCAAGTTCAAGCTCATTTTATTATCATTTTCTTCAAGTCGAAATTCATTCTAAGTTTGGATTCACTTTAAGTTATTTTAGTCCAATGAAGTTCAATTTAAGTTCGAGTTCTAGTTCAGGTCCTCTTCTTTTTTTCCAAGTCCATGAATCATCAGTCAAAATTTCGGCAGCCTCCCAACGTCTCCCCCATTTTGGGGAAACTACGAGAAACTGAACATTTTCCACCACACTAAGAAAATCATATATGGTAGGTGTCCTAAGACATCGCGACCGTATTTTCTTCGTTCCCCCATCACGCTAAGAAAAATGTGTATGAGTCTTTTACGAGTGCCTGCTTAGAAAAATGCAGTCATTTCCCCACGAGCGAGGACTTATATGTATCCCCACTTCACCGTACACATCGCACTGGGTTTCCATCGATCCCACCACACTAAGAAAGATGTGTATAGGCAGTTTTCCAATGCGACACAAATGCTGAAAAAGAGATTTTAGGTGATTACATGTTTCGTAGCGACACATTTCCATCCATCACGCTAAGAAAAGCGTGTATATATAGTCATTTTGTTGCACCGCATGCTTCAAAATCGGTCTCTCGAAGTTTTAGGGATCAAAATGTTATACATTGGTATTCTGATGGTGACAGAGTGGCAAAAGAAATGTACAAAATGCATAGACACTCTCTATTTTTTTTTCTCCTTTTTTTTGAAACTTCTCTCTGTTTTTTTTTTAAATCTTTTCTCTCCTTTTTTTTTTTAGTTTTTCTCTCTTTTTTTTAGGAGAACTCCTTTATTTTTTTAAAGTGCTTAAAAAAACTCTCTCTCTCACACACACACACACAATATGTATACATATACATAAACCTGCACATATGTATATTTGAACTTGATAACAGTAATGTAACAAATAGTTGGTGAAATCAACTCGATTAACTACCATAGCATAAATAATAAAAGAAAACGACTCGATATCCAGACTAATGGATAATAATAGAGGTTAACTTAATAAATATAACACAAATAGTTAAAAGATATTACATTAATATTTACAGTATACACGCAGTTAAACTATTAACTTTATAACTATGGTACAAGTGACTAAAATATACAAACATAATAATCTCAATACCAATAATTAAAAGATACTAACTTGCTAATTATCTCACAAATAATTAAAACCACTATCTTAATTACTACAGCATATAATAATGGCATAAACAAAGAAAATAAACTAAGAAAAGTCCAAAATCGAGATATGTCAGAACAAAACAAGTAAAAGAAAAGGAATCTAACTTTATTGCTTTGGAAGGACTAGTGGGCCTCCCAAGGTAATCAAGTGGCTTTTCTATTTAACTATTAATGATAAGAAGGCAAGTCTAATTAAGGCTACAGATTTGTTAATAGAGAATGATAAAATGATTTACAATTATTTAGAAGGAGAGGGGGAGAGGTGGATTGTTTTGGTTGGTTGAAATGATATAAAGATAAAGTGTCAGTGTAGTTTGAGTGTGAAAAAGGTTAGCAACATGCCCACTTTTTTATATCTAAAGCTTAGGTCGGCCCTTGCATTATTGGCTTTGTCTTATTTGACCTTACTAAAGTCCCAAACCAAATAAGCTTTACCAGTTTACTACCAACCTTTCAAACTGCTACAAAAGTATTTATCTCTTTATTAGATTGTCCTTTGTTTGTCTCTAGCAATCATGAGGATGAGTAAAGCACAGGAAATATCCGATGTGATAATAAAAAAAATATTATGTCAAATGCCCTCCTTTTTTACGTGGGCGTCAGAGACCCATCTTCTTTTTACCTTAAAGCAGGGAAGGGGTTGAGAGGATTCGTGTGACCTTTGCTGACGGGGAAGAGGCTACAGTTCAGCTCTCATATCCAGTATAATGGAGAAGGCCTCACAGCACTAGTCAAGAAGTGTGATCTGGAGTGAGAGACTTCAAGCAAGCAAAAATTTGTAGCTAGTGCAAACAGTTTGAAAGATTTGACGTGAGACCCAACTGCGTGGTAGTGTAAAAAATGAAAGTTCGTTAAGAATGTTAAGCCCTTGTGAACTAGTCCAAGGCTAACCAATAGGGGGGGTGAATTAATGTTTTAAAAAATTTCTTAATAAAAAACACAATCGTAAATCAAACCAAAATTCCCCACAAGAAAATCAAGGTATGGAAATTAAATGCAGAAAATAGTAATAAAGAACACACAAAAAGTTATAGTGGTTCGATCAACTTGACCTACGTCCACTCCTCGGAGCCTCTCATCCAGTTATTTCACTAAACTCAGTGACTCTCATTTTGCTCCCACAACAAGGCGAAGAAACCTGTACAAACCTCCTTTCCAATGACACCGGGTGAGGAAGAGAACCCAACTCATTTTGCTTCCTCTTGAAGCAGGTAGAGAACCTCGATCAATTGTTGAAGTAGACATCTCTCAAATCTCCAAGGAATCAGGCATGACAAACGAAGAATATGACTCAAATTCTTGCTTGGAGTAACCTTTATAAAACCATTCATAAACTCCCCCTCACAAGATCCTCTCTCTCCCCCTTACTCTCCCTCTCCTCTTGGCTCTCTCAGGTCAAGACAACAGCAAAAGATACAATCTTGGGTAAACAAGAGGTCTTAAATAGAAGAACTTTAGATT
This sequence comes from Dendrobium catenatum, assembly GCF_001605985.2. Taxonomy (NCBI): domain Eukaryota; kingdom Viridiplantae; phylum Streptophyta; class Magnoliopsida; order Asparagales; family Orchidaceae; genus Dendrobium; species Dendrobium catenatum. The sequence goes on along the minus strand of NW_021318968.1, from coordinate 1,645,116 downwards.
TGATTTTAATTGCAACAAATTGATATTATTGTTTAAGACGATCAGATGATCATCCTGTATGATCAGTATAAATTCAGCTTAATTAGCCAGGATGATTTGAGAAAGTTTGGACGATTAAAAGGTTCCTTTGTTCAGATTGTCCACTATCATCTTGTATAATTAGTTCAAATTGATAAATATAATCCATACCATCGCCCTAGATGGATGTCTAGATGATGAAAAAGTAACTTGATCGTCTTAGATGATTAGTTCAAAATGTCACATATCGTCTAGAACATCGCCCTGGATGGATGTATGGACGATGTAAAATTAACTAGATCGTCTAGACTGATCTCACGATTGTCTGGGCCGATTAGTACAAAACATCACATATCGACCAGAATATCGCCCTGGATGGAGCCAAGCCGATTACGAATCATCCAGGAAGAATTAATGATTATTAATGGATCGTTCCGAATGATCCTTCGATTGTTCAATATGATATGATTGAGCTATCAAATTTTAATTACTTTCATTAATTACCAGATTAATTTAGACATAATTGTACTGCATCGTCTAGGATGATATCCTAGATGATGTCCAAAAATAACACATGCCTAAATAAATATGGCAGCTGATTCTTTCTGATTTGAGTCTATCATCCCGGATAATACTAATATCATTCAGGATGATTCACTTAATTACATCTGCTTTAACTAGGATGCCCGAATTAGTATTTATATTTTTAATAGATCGTCCAGGACAATTTTTTGATCATCCCGGATGATGTGATCAAAATAGAAAATACTAATAAAACAGACATAATTTTTCCCAAGTATGTGTGTAAGGTTACTTAGCATCAGGACCTATATTATTATAATGGACTCAACGAAAGCTAAAATATATTTAACTTACATTACAATTGACTCAGTTCTATTCTACTCAATCTTGAACTGATTTAATTTGCAATTTAATCTTGTGGACCTGAAATGTTAGTAGGCAAAATAATCGTAGAAAAATAAAAATATTTTCTATCATTAAAATTATATTTCCTAAAATCAGATTCACAACAATCTCCTCATTTTTATGATGACAAACAAAAATAATTTAAGTTGTTCAATTGAAACAACACAAACAAAATAATATAAATCAAGGTATTTTGAATTTTAGAAAAAAACGAACACAGTTCATAGTACAACTACTCCCCTTTTTACATCATAAAAAAGAGGAGGAAAAAAGAAAAGAAATAAAATAAAAAGTATATCAAAGAAAGAAAAACAACAGTAAAAGATTAAAAAAATATGAAAAGGACAATAAAAAAGACAAAAGAAACAAAAACAATTTTTTTTAATCAAAGCACGAATATGATAAATTCTCCATATAATTGAATTTAAAAACTTGTAAAATTAATGAGTTAACTTTGTCGAAATCTAAAAAATGGTAGAATAGCCGATCTTGTTAGCCCTAGCTCAAACTTCTCTCAAGGTAAATCATCTTTTGAAAATAAAAGACCTAACTTAGAAAAACCAATTGGATAAAAAAAAGAGATATGTTCAAAACTTCGTTTCAGAAAAATATTTTATAAAAATAATATACCAAATTAATTTATCATAATCACAAAATTCAAAATCAAGCCTTTGACAATATCAAGTGACATATGAATTCTACTAAGATTTAAAGGTTTGAAAGAGAAGGAAGCTTACCTTTTGTGAGCTCATTTTATAGCTCTTATCAATTGATTGGCAGTCATTGCGTATCTTTTTTTTTTTTATCATTTTATGCCCTTGACATTTTTGCAAGCAAGATCTCTTTTGAAACTCTTAAATACTCTCAGTTGTGAGTATATCTTCTAGATATTAGAGAAAAAAACTCACTCTCTAATATAAGGAAGAATAAATTAAATCACAAAATAGAATCAAATTCATATGATAAATATAATGACAAGATTATGAAAGTTTAAAAGTAATATAAAAACTTTGAATATTATATTTATAAGATAGTTTTCTATAATAAGATTGAAAAGATCTCAATCTCACAGTTCAGTTATTAATTTGAGATAGATTTTTGTTTAGAAAAAAAATTATATCACTAAAAGAGGTTAGAGGAAGGAAAACAATCAATGGTATTTCTCCCTTTATCTGACTTAGGGATGTCGAATATTGACCACAAATTTTTAAAAATAAAAATAAGGCACAAAATATCATTTTAGTAGTGATTAAAAAAAAATAAATTTGAAAAACACGAAAAGAATGATAAAAATGAACAACTAAAACTACAGTCAAAAGGAAAAGAAAACAATAAACAACAGATCGAAAAATAAATTTCATAATTCAGTAAGTTCATGCATTTATGTCAATCACACACAATCTGGTCCTTAAGATGCTAAAAGTGTCGAAGGCCAGTAGTTTAATAAAAATGTCAAGCAGTTGATTCTTAGTTGTCACATAGTATAACTCAATATCTCCTTTGATCACATGATCTCTAATAAAGTGATGTCTTATGTCAATGTTCTTGGTCCTTGAATATTGAGTAGGATTTTTAAAGATGCATATGGCACTAGTGTTGTCACAAAGGATTGAAATGATGCCTATAGTTAATCCAAAATTCAGAATTTATTGCTTTAATTAGAGGACTTGGGCCACACAACTCTCTGAGGCAATGTACTTAGCTTCAACAGTGGAAAGTGTAACAGAGTTTTATTTTCTATAAAACCATGAGACTAAAAATTGTCATATGAATTGATAAGTCTCAGAAGTACTCTTTCTATCCACCTTATATCATGCAAATCAGACTTAAAATTCCAATAATCTTAAAAGAAGTGTTGTGCTTAGGATACCAGATTCCTATATTTTGAGTCCCTAAGAGATATCTAAGAATTCTCTTAACTACAGTTAGGTGAAATTCTTTAGGATCAGCTTGAAATCTGATAGTAAGACAAACATTAAACATTATATTAGGTCGGCTAGCAATCAGGTAAAGTAAAGATCCAAACATCCCTCTGTACTTCTTTTGATCAATAGATTTTCCATTTAGGTCCTTATCTAATTGAGCACTAGATGTCATGGGAGTAATTATTGGTTTAGCTTCATCCATTTCATATTTCTTCAAGATGTCATTTATATACTTTAATTGATTTAGAAATGTTCCATTATCCAATTATCTTATATTAAATCCCAAAAAGTAGGACAACTTTCCCATCATACTCATCTTAAATTCCATATTTATTATTTTAGAAAAATCATCACATAGCCTTTTATCAGAAGATCCAAAAAATATATCATCCATATAGATCTAAACAATGAGTAATTTATTCTCCTTATTTCTTCAAAAAAAGGGTAGTGTCTACACTCCCCTTAACAAACTCCCTCTCTAGTAGGAATGTGTTAAGCCTCTTATACCAAGCTCTAGGTGCCTGTTTTAATCCATATAAGATCTTTTTTAATTTGTGAACATGGTTTAGAAATTGGGAACTCTCAAAACCTAGGGGTTGCTCTACAAACACATCCTCTTTTATTATCTCATTTAAAAAGACATTCTTAATATCCATTTGAAAAAGCTTAAATCCTTTATAACAGTTAAAGGCTAATAGCACTCTAATGACTTCCAATCTAGCTACAGGGGCAAATGTCTCCTTAAAAAATTAATCCCTTCTATTTGGTTGTATCACTTAGCCACCAATCTTGCTTTACTCCTAACCACCACACCATAATCATTCATATTATTCTTAAAGACCCATTTGTATCCAACTATATTTTGTCCATCTGGTCTTTCTACTAGCTCCCAAATATCATTTATAACAAATTGGTTTAATTCTTCTTGCATGGATAAGATCCAAAAATCATCAGACAAGGCTTGATTGATGGTGGTGGGTTCAATCATTGAGATAAAAGTAGAGTGGTTCACTTCCTTCCTAAGTCTATGCTTAGTTCTAACACCTTCGGAAGGGTCTCCTAAGATCAGTTCTTTAGGATGACTTGAAGAATATCTCCAATCTCTAGACAAGGTGTTTATATATTCTACCCTTACCTCCATATTTGAAATTTCTACTCCTTAGGTAATCTCACATACTCATTCAGTATTTTGGGACTCTACCTTCTTCTCCAAATTTCAACTCCTTGGGTAATCTCTCAAACTTTATCTTCATCCTCAACTCTAGACTTCTTAGGATCATATTCATCAAATACTACATGAGTAGTCTCCTCCACCACCAAAGTCCTCTTATTAAAACACCCTAAAGGATTTTCGCACACTTGAATATTCTAAGAACACTCATTCATCAGGTTTTGTGTCAAATTTTCTTAAGTATGACTTCTCATCGTTAAGAATGAAACCTTATAGCCAAAGACATAGAGGTGGGAAAGATTGGGTGTCCTACCCTTAAGGATCTCATAGGGTGTCTTATCAAGTTTGGCTTTAACATTCACCCTATTCAATACATAATAAGGTGTGTTTACCACTTCAGCCCAAAAGTATTTTGAAAGTGAATACTCATCAAGTATGACTCTAGCAGCCTCAATTAAGGTCATGTTCTTCCTTTTGGCTATCTCGTTCTACTAAGGGGTCATAGGAGCTGAGAAGTTTTGAATAATATTCTTATCCCCACAGAAGTCTCTAAATCTCTAATTTTCAAATTCTCCCCCATGGTCACTATGGATGGTCAAGATCTCACAACCTAGCTTTTTCTGAATACAAGTAAAGAAGGCACTAAACTCATCAAAAGACTCGCTCTTATGTGACAGAAATTTAATCCAAGTGAACCTCGATTAGTCATCGACAATCACAAATCCATAAACTTCCCCCCTAATCTGTAAGTGCTAATGGGTCCAAACAAATCCATGTGAAGGACTTCTAGAGGTCTAGAGGTGTTAATGTCCTTAATGGAATGGAAAGATGATTGGACTTGCTTCCCTAGTTGCCATGCATCACATGTTGACCTCGTTTTTTGCCCGTGTACCCTTGAGCACGTACGATCGACTTAACCGACTTGGGCCGGATTAGGCTCGAGTTTGTTCAGTTAGACTCGATTATTTTATTTTTGTGCCAACGAGCTTAATTCACTTTAAATTGGTGATTATTTTGAACTTGATTTCATGCAATTAAATTTGCTGCGCTGACTCGGACCCGAATTGACTCGAACTCGAACTCAGGTCCATTCTGATCTTAGTCAATTTTGACTTGATTTAGTTCAATATAATTCTACTAAGACCCATTCCCCTTTCTAAATAATTTGAATTCATTTTATAAATCCAGTAATTGCGTCGACGGCTACGATCGAGCGAAATCATTGTTTCAGCCAAAATCCGGCTTCGCAGGCGATTCTCTGTGTCTCGGGCAGACATGAGCAGACAAGATAGCTTCTTAAAGCAATTTCGGAAGCTGGAGCACGACGACGCGAATTGGAGGGCTTCCTCCTTCCGCGATGTGTTCAATTTACTCGGAAAGAAGGCTCCGAGCTCGGCATTCATGCTCTCGCTCTCCCTCTCCCACTTTCCCTGTTGTTCGTGAAACCCAGCCAGAGCCGACGATTCCAGCTCTCGACCCGTCCCTTCCTCTTCGGTTCTTGCTGCTCGACAGCTCTAGGTCCGAACGAATCACCCAACAGTACCGACTCCCTCCCTCCCTGTCGCTCTCTGTCTGCACCAGCAAGAGGAGCCGAAGCCCCTCTCTGGCTTGAAAGCCGAAGCCCACCCGCTCTTCCCCTCTCAGTTCCAGAGTCCGAACCCAACGCCGGCCTCCTTGTGTTCGCAAAGCCCCAGCCCGACGCCGTCCGAAGCCGACAGCAGCTCCCGCCCGACCTCCAGGATCGATCCCGTCACCACGTCTGACGTCGATCCGGACGAACGACCCGAGCTCGTCGCCTTGCCTGTCTTTGCCGACTGATCTTCCAAAGGCTACATGTAAGCTCCTCTTCCTTCTCCCTCTCTTGGTCTTCCTCTTGTTCTTCCTCTTCTTCTTCCCCTTTTCCTTCTTCTTTTTTCTTCTTCTTCTTCTCTTCCTTTACTCCACTTTTCTTCCAGATTTCTTCTTCTTCTTTTATTTCTTCTCTTGCTCTTCTTCTTTCATGTTCCATAGTCTTCATTGTAATATGATTGGAATGGTTGGATTCCTATTAGATTGAGTTTGGTGCAGCATTCACTATCATCTCTTATTATGTTAGTTTGTTATATTTATCTGGCTATCAAACGATGCTTTAGCTCTTGTGGAATGTGATGATGGCTATTGCAAGACGTGAATAGTTTCATGAGATGTAAGCAAAATGTGTGTTGGTTTGTGTTGTTTTTTTTTTTAGAATAGACATTCTAGGTGTAAATGGTGACAAATCATGAGAAGCTATGATTAACTCATTGTCAAAGCATGCACACAAGGTATTTGTAGCAATGCTCATTAGAGATTCACACATATGAACTTTGATCAAATGAGGGCACTAAGGAAATATATTTTCATTCCATCATTCATATGTCTTCAAGAGAATCATGAGCTTGGATATATGTCTTCGCTTAATCATATATATGGATATGATTTTTCTTTTGTACTTTATGTGCATTGGTTGAATCATTTTGTGCTTGAGGCCTTTACAAAATCTAAAAAAAAAAGAGATTGAAGTTCTTTTAGTTCTCTCCCTATAATATAGATGCATATGTGTCTTCTCTTACATGGACTATATAATATCTTGTGCAAACTACCTATACGATTTTAATCAAGTGTGTGTGCAAATCAAATCTTCATGCTAGTTAGCTTAGTATGATTTCATAAGAATCGCATATAAGTTGTTTGGTGAAATGCTCTTGGAAGGGAATCGTGATATTTTGGTTCAAGCTAAAGCTCCATCTTGATCATAACTCATTAATCTTGTAATTATACAAAGTGTTTTGTGGGCATTAGCTATCTCGTTCGAAAGACTCTAATGTGGTTTGAGTTTTTGTTATATGCTTATGATCTTGCACTTGCCTTCAATATGTTAGAAGTGTCTTCCATGTGATAGTGTGTAAGAAGTCATATGTTTTGAAGCGGCGGAACCATTTCTTTATATAACATGAAAAATGTTGGTGAGTCATAATCGTCGAAACCTTATCTCTTGTGGTATAAATGCATGATAGACCTCATGAAGGAAAAAAAGAAAAAAAGCATGAACAAAGGGTTATGCCTTATGTGGATCGTATTGCACAACTTAATAAAAGTGTCTTGATTTTGTGCTAACAAGTTACTTTAAACCCATAGCTTGATGATACTTCCCTTCATTCTAAAATCGTTAGTGGAATGAGTAGAGATTGCATTATTATAGAATTAACTAGGCATGTGGGTACATGTATATCTTCCTTTCCGTTAGAGTATAAAAGCACGACTTTCGTATGTAATTAGTTCTATTCAATTCTTGCTTTAGTTTAGCAATGAAGTATTGGATATGACATTCGTTAGCAAATAATCATGTAGCATTCTTATGTTTAAAAGTTTCATATGAATATTTGATTCGCTTTTGAGCTCGTTTAGAAAGATATGATAATTTCATAGAGGCCTTATATTTAATGAAGTTTGTGGACTCGGGTTGGGAGAGCTTGTTCACATGTCTTATAGCACATGAGGTGAAGTTTCCAAGTTGATTTGGGAATAATTAATATGCAGTTTTTTTTTTTTTTCAGTTTTTAATGTTCTGAGCTATTTTGAGAAGAGCAAAGTGCAGATTTTCACTGTTATTAATGTCCGAACTGTTTTGGGAGCAAACTACATGCAGTTTTTTTCATTGTTTTAAGCTTCCAAACTGTTTTGGGAGCAAACTACATGCAGTTTTTCATTGTTTTGAGCTTCCGAATTATTTTGGAAATGAGATACATGCAGTTTTTCATTGTTTCAAGCTTCCGAGTCGCTTTAAGAGTAAGCTATGTGTAAGTTTCTCGATGTTTTTTTTTTTAATGTTCCAAGCTGTGTTAAAGTGAGCATTTGTTGAGGAGCAACCATAAATTTCTTAGTTATGCGAATTATGTTGTTTGAAGTATGCTTAATCACAAAGGATTTGTAGGCTTTAAGATACCTTAATGCATGTTTTAAGTCTAGGTCTTTCTTTGTCTCTTTAAGCTTTATATGAAAATCATGTTGGCAATTATGTTGAAATATCTCTCAATTTTTGGATAAACAAATTGGCATGAAACCATTCTTATTTCTATTTCCTTTCAAACGACATAAGATTGGCTTTGAACTATTGGCAAAGTGTTGTATATTTGACATGTTAACGAGTTCATTAATTCGGGTTAAAGCTTGCTTGAATCTTTTGTTGGCATATAATAGAAAGGTTGCAAATTCCTTTGAAGGAAATCATGTGTTTCATGTATTCGAAACAATTCACATTATTAGAAGCATGTTTAGCTATGAAGGTTCATGGATAATGAAATATCGCTATGCTTTCTTCTCTATTTGATTAAGTTTTGCATAAAAAGTGATATTAGCAATTGTGTTGGATAGTTTCTTATATATCTTTTGTTTCAAATATAGACCTTATATGGAATCGATTTAACACTAATTAAATGGTTAAGGGTGAAGTCTATGAGTATTATTGCAAATATTTCACATGTTTCATGTCTTTACTTAGAGAATATACAGTTAAAATGCAAACTTGGTTGCTTTATGTTTAAAATTTTATAAGTCATTTAGAGAAATGCATGAGTGTTGGGCTCTAACTTTAAACATATGTTGTCTCATGTGGAGAAGTTTTATAGTTTGTTTTACTTTGAGGAATTTTATGTTTTGTTTTATATTGAGGAGATTTGTGATTGAATTCATGATTGGAAAGATTTGTAAATGGTTTTATGCTACGGTTTCGTAAGAGATCTTCAAACGAGGGATGTGTCAAATTTGTTTTACATTTGATTTCATGTTATAAAGTTTTGTTAGTCACCTTTGTGTCAAGAAGCTTTTGCATGAGTTTTGCGAATCATCTTATATTGAGATTTTGTGATTTTGTCTTGTGAATGTTTCTTTGATGAAGGGCTTTCATAGTGTCCATTCATTAAAAAACTTCCACAAGTCTACCCCACTCCAAATGAAAGAAGAGGCACTTGATTGTTGGTCTTTTTATAGAATTTTGGGTCAAAAAAGTAGGGATTTTGATAGATGATTTTTGTAAGGTTTTGTGTGGCACTTAGTTTAGAAGTTCGTACAAGTCATATTAGGATTAGTTAGACTTGTGTAGTAGGGCCCTTTAGTGTCTTTTGGGAGCAATGGATGCTTTCAAATTTGAGTTAGATTCTATTAGTGTTTACTTCAAAAAGATGAGTTTTGAGATTTGAAACTTTATGATTAGCTTTATATTGGAGGCCTTTTTTTAGTGTCTTTTTCTATTGTTAGTTTCTAAAATATATAGAATCTTTGGATAAATTTGGAACATAAGAGAATCTTATTTTAAGTCTAGTTATAGGAATTTGTTTCATTTAGTTGTTTTTGGCTTTGTTTAGAGTATGTTGTGGGTAGATGTTTCAAACATATCAAGTGCCTTATTTGGATTGTGGGAACAATAAAGGGCATTATAAATGTTGTTTTAGGGTACACTTGACTTCAAAGAAGTGTACCCAATAACAACAATGCCTACATCCCTTTTATATTTGTTTTTTATTCTTTTTCTTTTCATTGCATCTAGTTGTCCTTTGCTTTGTTTGTTAGTTTTCTCTGTCGTTTCTTCTTTGTTTTGATGTTGAACACTTGCAAAATGAGGAGAACCCAAAACACAAGTGGCTCAACCGGTATACAAAAAGATACGTTCTATGTTTTATTGCATTTTTCATTTCCTTTTGTTATTATTTATATAGAACATGCTCTAATACATCTCTCTTTTGTTTCTTGCGAGGCACCTTTTTGGAAAGTAATGGACAAGGAGCATGAGGGAATTTGGAGAAGGAGCTAGGACAACCGGATCCGAGCATCAGTTGCCCCTATTCATTCTGGTAGGGGTGCTACGGGTGGAACCACCGGGTCATAGCCCCTAGTGATGTAAGTTTTCTTAAAAACTTAGAAACCATAGGGGCCTAGATGATTGCACGTCTCCCACCCTTAAGACTTTGTAAAAATTTCATTTATAATTAGGATTTCTTTTACTTCATTAGATCTCTAAAACCTTTTGACATACGTATAAAAGTATTAAGTGTTAGAAAACAACACTGCTTTTAGTCCTACAACTTTAGTGACATCTAAGAACAAAAATTAAGGACCGGGTCTTAGAAAATATAGACTTAGGGTGCATGCTCCCTATAGGATAGAAACATTAAAACAAAAACTTAGTGACACGCTTTCCTAGATTTAGTTTCTTTTTCTTAATCCACTAATAATCAACAAACCAATTTTAATCTAATTCTTAAAACCTATTAAAATACTTAATTCTTAATCAAGTTATTATTAACATTTTATAATTATTAAACTATAAATCTAAATCAAATCTAAATAAACTAATAATTAACTCCTAACCAACTTAAAATTTAAAAGAAGTAGATTTAATTAGGAGATCAAATTATAATACTAAAATTCATTATGATTAAAATACTTCTAAATATTAAACCTTAGAATAATCTTTAAAATCAATCAACGAATCTCCTTTTAATAAAACATTTAATATATCTTTCTTTTCTAATTTATAATCAATTAAAGTAATCCAACAAAGTTAATTATCACTGAGTAACCCAGGCCTACGAGGCTATTAAGTTAGCGCCAAGGAGGGTGAAATAAACCTCACGGCCCCGGTGTGAAACAAAGGTGATAATTAATCAAATACTAAAAAAAAAAAAATCTAAAATCAATCTTAAAATACTAAGATTTGAACTTTAACCAAAATCTCCCTTGCCCTTTCAACAAACAAAAATGCAAGCAACCTTAATTAAACTATCCTATATAGGACCCACAAAAATCACACAGACTACACACACTTAGACTGGTTTGCTAGGACACGACTACTAGTTTTAGGTTAGGCTGATGTTCTGCTTTTCTTTTATGTACTGTGTTGTGACGCTCTGCATGTGACCTGCGTGCTGGTTGCTTTACTACTTATTTTAACTTTTCTGTGACGCTTTTTCTGTGACATTTTCTATCTTTTTTTTTGCACTGTTGTTGTAAGCGTTATAATACCCATAGGTTTGGCATGCTTTTTCATACTAATATTATCTTCTTGCAGGTGGCCGTGCTCACACAGCGCTAAAGGGGGCTAAAATTAATAATAATTATTTGTAACTGCTTTAGGTGCTTTCTTCAGCTGCTTAGCCCCTAATGATTAGAGCACGGCCAAGTGTGATTTATTTTTCAGCATTTTCATTCATATATAACTACTTGGACGTTTTTTTTGATTTTGATTATAACTGCTTAGGATAACCCCTGCAGGAGAGTCTAGATTTTCTTTTCTTTCTGATGTAATATATTTGATTGTAAATATTGTGAAAATCTCTAAAATAAGGCATTTTAAACATATAGAAGTCCAAAGGGAAAAGAAAACCCCTACAGGGGGTTTCTTTTTCATTTAGGCATCCTTTTGGAGGATTCACTACGAAGAGTCTGAAGAACGAAGATGATCCATAGACGAATCAAGGAAGGGAAGATGATGACTGAAGATGTAAAATACCTTATTTTAAGATTTGCGCATTCCCGGGTTGTTGTCGGTGGAGCCCGGCCACCACTACTTTTATATACCCTGTGATGTAATATTGTATGGCACTTGTCATGAACATTCTTTTTCGTGGGATTTCTTTGCTTTATTGTGGTTTGTTTACTTTGATTGCGCAGTAAAACCGGCATGCTTTTCATAGGTTTTCTTTCTTATATGTGCTTGTGCTTGACCGTTAGGCTCTTTTAGGATAAAATTTTTTTCTACTCATAATCATTAATAAAATCTTAAGAATTAACTAACATAGCAAACATAACGATTTAGGGAATAGCCGGAATCGTCCAGGGTCGCATACATGCATTCTCTCTTCCTTTAGACAACTTCCCCGCCTGCGGGTAGAGTCTAGAAAATCTAGCCTATGAGGATGAAGTGCCGGACAGGGAGAAGTGTAGTCATTCTAAAAAATTATTTTATAAGCCTTTTTAAAATTTCATACATTCTTGATTTGGAGACTTTGACTAGCATAAATTGCATTAGCAACTAATTAAAATTAAAACTTAATTACATTAGTTTAGGTGCATAATAACATTCATAAGTGTGGGATCACTTAGGAGCTTCTCTAGTTGTCGATCCCAAATTCCAATATCTAACTACCCAACCATCTTTCATATAGACCGAACAACATGGATTTTATACGATTAGGTGGTTTTAGCTGGCATCCTTTTTCAGGCAAGGAATAAGTCCAGATTGCATTAGCTAGGTCGTAGGTGTTAATATCGTATGTATGATATTACATCTTTTATAGATTTAGGTTCTAAGGCTAGTGGTACGAGTGTACCATTGTACGCTTTATCGGTGGGTAAACCTTCTTTTCTTTTGAAGGTTATAAATCCTACCCATCCGCGTCACACAGATGATGCCACCTCCCTCTTTCTCTCGTGCTTGCTTGAGATGCGTTGTCTCTTTCTTTTCTCCAGTTTCCACTTCTTCGAGCCGACCGGGTGATGATTGAACCACGTGTGATTGATTGAGCCAAATTGAGCCTCTCTTCCCCTTTGATTAAGAAAGCCTAGAATTTTCCCTTTGCACTAAATCCATTAAAGAAGATAATCTAACATCCTTAATTGAGAGTTTTCTTAGACCGATGTCTAAGATGTAATTAACTACGGGGGCTTGCGCCCGTAGGAAATCAATCCCTACAATCAAATAAACCCCGTTCGAGCTGATGTATCGAATGGGAGAAATCTCGTGAACTTTTGTGTTATATATATTATTACCCATCGAGGTTGGTAGGTGAAAGCCGCTATCCTCCATGGCTAATCGTATGTATAACTCGATATGCTCTTTCATCGGCCTGCTTGTATCGAGTGTAAAGGTCTACGACCATTTTGTCCTACGGGATAGTGTGATCGTACTCTTTGCATTCGAACCACATGAGCAGCATCCTTTCGGAGACCCGCATCACACAGGTGATCTTTGAAAAACCTAAGTTTGGGGACACCTCTAAATAGATCTTTTTAGGTCACTCTCCTAAGGATTTTTATACTGGCATGACAACCTCCTGTGCCATAATTAAGAACCATCAATAATAGTTGTTAAGAAAAATGAAATAGCACTTTAAATATTATTTAAATCAAACATGTAAACATTATTAACAATCTTTCCCTACAAAACAATATTATTATTTAAGCTAATAATGCATATATTTGCTAAAAAAATTTATGATGAAGCTCTTATCGCACAGGTGACTGATGCTTAGCAAGTGGGTTTTAGTCCACCTACAAGCAAAACATTTTCAATTAAAAGGTTCTTGGAGTTTCTGATTATACTTACGTCTACCACTTTCTTGGTGGTGTTGTCTCCAAGAGTTACCTTTCCTCCAGCCTTGGCCTCTAGGGAAATGAATATTGGCATCTCCAATCATGTGTCGTGAGCATCCGTTGTCCATGTACCACATACTCTCATGAGATTTTTTGAGAGAGCATTCCTATAAAATCATCAAACATCATATTTAGAAACCCAAATAAGTTTGGGTCCCTTCTTATGAAAAGAAAAATGCAATGCATGTGTGTTACGCTGTGAACCATGCAATTTAGGTCTCCACACCCAATGTGTACTATGATGAAAAGTGCAAGTGTGTGAAATATGTCATAGCATGCCACATGAAAAATATCTAACACCAGAAAAAGGGTTTACTAATCTACTCGAGTGGTGATGCTTCTTCTTAAAATTATGTGATGCATACAATGATGATTTATCATTTTCAAACACTTTGATTTTTCTTTTAATGATTTATTTTCAAATTCATAAACTGTCACATCAACTTTTAACTGATGTCCATTATTATCTATTTCTCATGTAAGTTCTTTTAATTTTTTAATTTTTTTTTAACTCAACATGTGATGGCTTCAAGATTTTATGAATCCCGCTCTGATGAATATCATCCAGACCATCACCCTATATGGAGGTTTGGCCGATGAAAAAGTAACTTGATTGTCCAGGCCGATCTCACGATCATCTGGGATGATTAGTTTAAGATATCACATATCGTCCAGAACATCACCTTGGATGAATGTCTATATGATGTAAAATTAACTAGATCATCTAGACCGATCTCCCAATCATCCAGATCGATTAGTATAAAACATCACATATCGGCCAGAACATTGCCCTGGCACTACAGGAAAACCTGATATTATCAGCGGAACATATTCGCTGGTAATATGTAAAATCCAACAGAAATCCTTGGTTTCCGACGCATTTCCGTCGGAATTTGGTACGCCTGTTTGGTGCGCGTCAAAAAATATCTTCCGACGTTTATAAGATGCCGGAAATCATTCCGGCGCACTCTCCGACGCATTACCGGTGCAAAATTTGTTAGCCAAAACGTCATTTATTAACTGATTATTCTAGCGTTATATACGCCGGAATTTATGACGTACATATCCGCCGAAAATACCGATGGATAAAACGTCGTAGGTTCGCCATAACTGAAGCTACGGCTTGTTTTCGGCGCAATTTATTTGCCAGAAACGCTAGCGGATAAGACTACGACTAGTTTCTGGCACATTTTCCACCGGCTTTTCTGGTGGAAAAGAAAAATGCCGGCATCATTGCATCGATTTGTTGTATCATCATTTCCGTCATATTTCTGATGCCAAATCCACCGAAAACTTGTAGCAATAATATAAAAAAAATTGCCTTCCCAGCCAACAATCAGATTTCCACACCTGCAAACATATATAAATACATATAATAATAGTTCCACAACACAGATCTACACATCACAGATCTCAAGAACTTCAACATATACTTAAAAACATAAATATCCATTAAAACAGATTATTCAATAGCATCAACCAACTAATATTAAAAACATCACATATTGTTCAATAACACAGATTCAAAGAAGGAAATAAGTTCATATGACTAAACTAAACTACTCTGAATCCGTGGACTCCTCAGCCGGAGCTACCTCTTTTCCACTCAACTGCTCTCTCATTTTGCGTATTTCATCCAACAACTGATTGTGTTGCTCTTGCATCTGCATTTGAACCTATGCTTGTAACTAAACTTGCCAATCAGCTTATGATTTCCTTACTTATTCTAGCTCTACTTGAAGGGCAATTATTTGTAGAGTATGTAAGGACTCATGTGAGCTGGATGCAGTAGAGGAGGTCATCCCCTCGTATGCCTGAGCTTGCTAACCTAAATCATAAACTCTGCCATGTTGTATTCCTCCAACGGCTTGCAACCAGATGCGGTACTCAGAATACTCCACAGAGCCGTCATAAAAGCCCTCACCTAATACGGCATGACTCTCTCGAAGCCGTGTATACTCCTCCTATGAAAGTATAATATAAATATATATAATTAAACTAAAAATAGAAATTATTAAACACATATACTTACATGGACTTTTCTTGCTCGTTCATCAATCCATTGTTGATCCTCATGTCGCTTATGAGTGTGATTATGTAATTCCACAAGAGTTGGTTCTCTACCCAGCATCTCTTTCTGTTAGAATTAACATAATTCTATTAATATTTGTATTAAAGAAGAATTATATTAAAGAATTAAACATATTCCACCGTAAACTTCGCCGGTAATAATGAAAAGCTACTAATTATCGACGTTACTACCAGCGCAATGGACGTCGGCAATTTTCTGGCGCAAATCGCATCGAAATAACCGTCGTTAATATTCCTTCGCATTATGTGCTGGTACAATGCCGTATTTACCGACGCAAAAAATTCTGCCGGAACACCGACGGTATTCGTTTGT
This sequence comes from Dendrobium catenatum, assembly GCF_001605985.2. Taxonomy (NCBI): domain Eukaryota; kingdom Viridiplantae; phylum Streptophyta; class Magnoliopsida; order Asparagales; family Orchidaceae; genus Dendrobium; species Dendrobium catenatum. Next base: position 1,629,284 of record NW_021318968.1, on the reverse strand, counting down.
TTTCCTGGAGTGTGGATTGAGCTAGGCCAATGAATAATCCAGGAAGAACTAAGGTTTATTAACAGATCATTCCGGATGATCCTTTGATCGTTCATGCTGATATAATTGAGCAATCAAATCTTAATTACTTTCCTTAATTATCAGATTAATTTAGGCATAATTATACTGCATCGTCTAGGATGATGTCCAAAAATAACACATGCCTAATAGATCTGACAGTTGATTCTTTCTAATTTGAGTCTGTCATCCCGGACAATACTAATATCGTCCAGGACGATTCACTTAGTTGCGACTGCCTTAATTAGAGTTTTTATTTTTAACAGATCGTCCAAAATGATTTTTGGATCTTCCCAGACGATGTGATCAAAATAGAAAGCATTAATAAAACAGATCAAATTTTTTTCATGTGTGTGTGTGCAAGGTTACTTAGCATCAGGATCCATATTGTTATAATATAGTCAAGAAAAGGTAAAATACACTTAATTTATATTACAAGCTAACTCAATCCTAATCTACCCAATCTTGAGCTGGTTTATTTGTAATTTGATTTTGTTGAACTAAAACGTTAGTAGGCAAGGCATTCATAAAAAAATAAAAATATTTGCAAGAAAAATGCAAAGGCCATCTAAGGGACGAGGCAATTAAATGGGGGAATATGCTATTATTATTATCAAGAAAAATAAACCATCTCGCAAGGTAGAAAGAGGCCAATACTATATAAAAATCAGGAATTACCGGCAGTTTTTTCTAGCGGTTCCCATTATATTTCTAGCAATTTCATAAAATATCGGTGGTTAGTAAACCACTGGTATAAACCACATAGGAAATAATTTTCGGCTGTCAGTTTCTAGCGATTAACCTTACCGACAGCTTTACTGTGGCTTAAACAGTCAATAAATTCTGGCGATCATAGCACCGGTGACTGCTAGTTAATCACCATCAGCTTACCAACTGTAAAAAAAACACAAATTTTACCTGTGGCCTAACTGCCAGTTGACTGTCGGTGACTGCTGGTATACCGTTGGTATTTATCGACAACTATATTAAACTTGTGGCAGCTATAATAAGACGTCTAGTATCAATGTTTTTGACACCCAAACTGTCAGTTAGCCACTATAAACTTATAATGTTTTTTTAAAAAAAATTGATAGCCTCCCATCTATTTACTTAATTTTCCACAAACTTGCATATAATTAAAAATATATATTACAAATATGGGCAACACGCCACTATAATCAACCCATAATTATAGTCTAAAATCAATATATATAACATTCAAATTAAATCCATAATAGCATAACCAAATGTTTAAACCAAAAGTTCATCAAACGAAATAAAATCGATAATTAAACGTAATATATAAATTCATAATAAGATGCCCATGTCCTGATTTTCACACAACAAGTTCATCAAACAAAATATTTAAACTAAAAGTTCATCAAATAAATAAGAGCACTAATTATCCTCCGTGTCCTCGCTGCTTGGTGATTCATGTGTCTGCTCTTGCTCTTTCTTTTTTTTTTTAATTTTCATCTCTATAGGATCGTAGCTCTGCCTGCATCTCATTTTAAACCTTTCTCATATCTTCTATCTCTCTCGTTAGGGCAGCAACCCTCTAGCTAACAGTTTTTTCAGCTCTACTAGGATCATAAAATGCTAATATAAATGAACTACCCTCATAAGAATAGTCTTACGAACCCAAGCCATATACCCTTCCCCTTTTCCTTCATCAGACATCTGATCACATATGATACTTAAAATACTGGGTCGATCTTGAAGATGATCCATCACCAGTAGACTGACGACTTTCCTAAACTCATACAAAATCATCCTATGAGAATAAATTCATAAAATTAATTGATATTAGAATCGGGTTTTTTATATTAAATTTATATTCTTGAACTCTAAAAATTATACTTACATGAGCTTTCTTAGCTTCCATCAACACAATGGTCAGCTTGATGTTGGTGAGTCATCGTATGCAACTCCAATGGTGTCGGCTCCCGACCAAGAAACTCTTTCTAAAAATAGAACATATAGTTAAAATAATATACATATATTTATTAAACTAATTAAAAGCTTTTACTAATAGTCATTTATGTTCATTATGAGGAACAGATCCATTAATATGAAGGGCAAATGCATTGTTTTATTTATTTTGCTCTTTTATTTTTGTGAACTTAGGGCTCGCCCAAGCTCTACTCAGATCTGCTCATACGCCCTCTCCAATCTATAATGGTCACTACCCGGACTTTCTAATAATGTTCATGAACATATCCTTAAGACGGATCAATCCTCTCCTCTTAAAATTTATTATGATCCCCGTAATATGCTCAAGCAAACCACCTAAAATCTTTCTATAAAAAAATATAAGCATAACAAATAATATTAATATAAATTAAATTAAATATTTTATTTAATGCTAAATAAATATAACTAAAATTATCTAAACCATATATTACTAATTTCCTTTGGGAACTTCTTCCATGATAAGTAAGGAGCATTATATTTTCTCCTTATGATGTCCTGAATCTTATAGGTAGGTGGCCTTGAGGAATTGAAGTTGCAGGTTAATTTTTTTATCAATAATATATAATATATCAAATTATAATAAACTTAACATAATAAACTGAACTTATATATCACTCTTAGGCTCAATATATAGATAATTATCTGTTGTAGCTACAAGATCCCCAGCCTAACCTCTGTTGGTGTTAGTATTAATTTTTGTAAAAAAAATATCAATTTCTACTTTTGATTTATATGACCAAGTATTATAAGTGTTAAGAACATGTACGGGGTAGTCATACACATCTCTAGCTAAAAATTGTATGGTTTAGTATAACTGGCCAACAAGAGTACGATGAAGCAGCTTGACTATATGGAGTAAAACTATTAGCACATAATCCCAATCTCATATTATGTGGCTCAGCAATAAATTAAGCACGTATTCGATCAAAATGATTTCACACTTCAGCGTCTTATGGATGAGAAAGAATATCACTGCTTGCTAATTTCTCCTTATGTCATCTCATATGATCTACTAAACTCATTGATGCATAGAGCCACTGAGGTCTTAGAATGATCGATAAATAAAATAAACGAGAATATTAAATATCTTTATTTTAACAATGTTATTTTCCTAAGTTTACCTTAAACCGATGCGCATTACAGGTACGACAATAAAATTTTATTACGCCATCCTTATAGTATAATATTCATCCATTGATACAATAATCAATTTTTGTAATAGTGAGACCCAACATGGATACTAATTTTTTTGTTTGATATAAATCTGAGGGAATTAAATTATCTGTTGAATTTATTTCCTTGAAAAGACCAATGAAGTCATTAAAATAATCATGTGGAATATTATATTCAATTTTAATACTTAGCATCCTCATTGCATTTGAAAATTTTGAATGAGTTTTATAACCATTCCAAATTGGTTTTTGAACTGCATATAATAATTTAAAGAATTTTTTGCTTTTTTTTTGTGGCTCTTATACACTAGCCCTTAAATTAGGACATGCTATATCAAAGATAAGTTCTTCATATGGCTTAGTCATTGATCTTTATCAAATATTTTAAAAGATATGGATGGACAAACATGAGTATATGTGTGGCTTGTACTCGTCATGTGAGGTCCAAATCTAGTAGTTTGGAATAAATCCCCTATGATATAAATCAACCTTTAGATCATCGGGCTTGAGAAATACTTGATTTTTATGCTTCGAACATGGACATTTAAATATTCAATTAAACTTAAAGAAAGGTAGTTGAGATGTAACTTGAATAAAAGTCTTAACACCCAGTATAAATTTATCTGTCAATTCTCTTCGACCCGGTAATAATCGTTTATACATATAATATATCTCTTCTTGGATAGTCATTTGAATTTTAAAGAAAACATTTTCCTATATAATTATGAAATTAATTATTAGAAGATATGCAGCTTGAACAAGTGTATGTGTTTTACTATTGAACAATAAATCTAAAATATTAGAAGATATTCAGCTTGTACTTTACTTAAATTGGAATCCATTCACCAACCATCCAATAATAGTTTAGGGTTCGATACCTAAGTTTGAATAAGATATTTAAGCATTACAGGTCTAACCACCATCTTATAGAAATTTCCCTTAAGTTTGAGGGGGACTTTTCTATCACACAATAAGTCCAAAATATTCATCCACTTTAACCATCCAACTTGAATTCTACTAATAATAACCATATCTATTTCACCATCACTCAAATGATAAATATAGCAATTAGAACAAAATTTTTATGGGTGGCAAAAAATTGATGAAGGTTTTCAACATATAATTTTCAAAGATAAAAATAATTAAGCAAGATAAATAATTTAAATGACAAAATAGAAAACTTGGCTAATGACTCGTATCATATCTCTAAGGGTAAAATCACTCATCCACCTGAGCATCCTCAACTTTGCAACACTTAGCTCAGTATTATGCTTCTCTTTTAATGGCCAACATTCCACACCATAAATCATTATAGGTCTTACCACCATCTTATAGAATTTTCTCTTAAGTTTGAGGGGATCTTTTCTATCGTACAATAAACCCGATGCAATATAACCAAGATATCTAAAATGTGCACTCTTATTAATGACTTGATCGTCCAAAGTCACAATCCCCTTATTAGGATTATTGCTACTAAAATTACACTTTATATATTCAATTTTAGATCTACTCAAGCAAAAACCTTTAGACTCTAAGGTTTGCCTCTATAATTGAAGTTTACCTTGAACTCCCTCTCTAGTCATATCAACAAGAAGAATATCATAAGCAAAAAGTAAATACAAAAGTACATCCTCTAAGGTTGACCTCCATAATTCAAGTTTACCTTGAACTCCCTCTCTAGTCTTATCAACAAGAAGAATATCATGAGCAAAATGCAAATACCAAGGTACATCCTCTAATGTTGACCTCCATAATTCAAGTTTACCTTGAATTCTCTCTATAGTTTTATCAATAAGAAGAATATCATAAGCAAAAAGCAAACACCAAGATATATCCTCTTGCAAATGCCTAGTGAGAACATCCAAGACTAAAGAAAAAAAGATATTTACTTAATGTTGATCCTTGATTTAATCAAACCGAAATAGGAAATACTTGTACAAACTACCTATTACAAATTTGAGGAAAAAAAAACAAACCTAAATTTGGTTTGGGGTTATTAACGATCGATGGCTTTTGAGTGTAGATTACGGGCGTGCTCGGCTGCCGGAGTGGGGGCACGATCGCAAGAATCAGTAGAGTGGGGACAAGCGAGTGTCTGCAGAAAAAGAGAATTACGAAGAAATGAAGAGGAAGGCTCGAGTTGGCCAATATTAAGGCCATTGTTTATGGTTTTATATGGTTTTGACTGCCAAAAACATCACTTAAAAGTGGAGTCCTAGGTAGCCAATAAAGGCATCGGTAAAACATAAAACTGATGCCCTTGCCGGAGGTTATTATACTGCCACTAATTCTGGCGGTGGTTTATTAAATATCGCCGAATAAACCCCCAATTAATACTGGCGGTTAGAATGCCGAGTTAACCGCCGGTAATACCTGTGGCAATAGGATTGCTGGTAATGATCGTCGATAATATCTGAATTTCTTGTAGTGAAAGCCTAGCCAACTCAATCTTGGATATTGTTAACCATATCCTAATTCTCCCAATTTTTTAGTATTGTAATGTCAATAGGCTATGAGCAATATGCCCTATTATGCAACTCAAGGTCTATTGGTTGGGAGTTTTACTATGAACCAAGAGGTCTTGGATTCAAGTCTTGCATATATTATGTGTGTGTGTGATAAGTTTTCCTTAATCGGACTAAACATCCAACCCCCTTCCCCCCCCTCCCCCGCCCAAAAAAAAAAAACCCCTTAAAGGGGAATGGATGGAGATACTTAATAGTTTAATTTAAAGTTAAAGAAAAAAAAACTTACAACCCCTGACACAATAAACAAGGTCGTAATGTTCTAACTAAAACAACGTAGAACAAGCTACTCCTATCATAATCCACTAGTGCCATCCTTTAAGATAGATGAAATTTTTTACATCCAAGGTTTTTCTAGCTTAATAACTAAATTTTTTATAAAGCTAGATTTACAAGATGAGCAGAAAAATATGAGTAAGAAGAAGTTTTGTTGTGTAGGAAAATCGCTTGCATTTTCTCTTATTTCTTTTCTCTTTAAGGGTTTTCCTATGGATGAATAATTGATTTCTCCTCTATTGGTACGTCCATAAGCAACACATGATTTAAATTATATTTTCAAAATAAGTGTCAATCAATCATTAATGATAATTAGAATTAAAAACTCATTTTATTGGAGGATTGTCCTATATGATCAACTAATCAAAGTTCATATGATTCGATTAATGTAATTTAGAATATAATATACTAAGGATCATATTATGCATTCATCATTATACAATATGATTAATAGCTAGGTTAATTTGATTGAATCAAATGTTACCTCATGGATATATATGTTTTAATTTGAATATAATTAATATTGTACTATTAGATAATGTGGCATCGAACGAGAGTGAGAAAAAGACAACGGATAGAGCGCGAGTTGCATGAACCAATAGCTCAAAACAATACCAAAGAATGAGCTTCTTGGATGGACACCACGACTTAATTTATTCAGGATAGAAAACCCACGTGCACATAAATAGAACTTAAACACCTTTTATTATTCATCTTCCCTTTTACAAGGCAACAACCATTATATATACTAACTTGTAAGCTACTTAAATGGTCATAGCTCTCATGATAACATAAAAAACCAAACTATTTAATTATATGCAGCTAATATAAGAGCTGAAGTTTATTAGTAACTAAATAGAGCAACAACACTGACATCATCATGTTTTCTTATAATACGATCCATATATAGATCAATATTAAATTGAATTGTTTGATTTATTTTGATATCAATGTAAATAGTACAATATGATTAAGCATCATATAGTACGATAAGTTATACTTTTTCATAATTGATTAATCCATTGATTAAATTAATTCTTAATTATTATGTGCATTAATATGTGCAAGTCAACCTTAGCTTCATAAAAAAAAATGTAATATCAATTTTAATGTGTATATTTACTAGCTTTGCTACGGTTTCACCCTAGCTTCCTTATCTCTTCGGTGTAGATCTCCTTGGCCTCGTCCATTCTGGTTCTGTCAGTTCGTGAAAGTTAATGAAGCACGATTGTGGAATCATGGATTCCTCAAAAGTAAAGTGAACTCTAGATCGTTTGTTTATGCTCTATTGGGATTTTCTTCGGTTTGTCATCACTTTACTGAATCTTAGCTTCGGTTTGTCATCACTTTTCTGAATCTTAGATCTACAACTTTATGTGGTTTTCCATCGCTTTGGATTTCTCAGGATGAGATTTTAGCTCTTGCAGCCCCATTTGAGTTTTCTTTGTTTGGAAAATTTCCTAGTCGTCGTCCCTTTCTAGATCTGAATCAGAAGTTCTTCTTTAACTTAAAACTTATGGCTAAATATTTGGTTACTCTTTCGGATCCTCAACATGTGTTAATAAAACTCTCAAATGATATGGATTATTGTAGGATTTTTGCTTATAGGTCTTATTTTGTTAACAAATGCTTCATGAAATTGATAAAATGGTTACCTAACTTTGATATATCTGAGGAATCTCCAATCATACCCATTTGGGGTTATTTTCCTAATATTCAACCTCATTTATTTTTTCACCATATTTTCCATGGACTAGGTTTGTTATTTGGTCATCCCTTGCCGCCCCTCTATGGCTTTTTTTATTTGAATTAGATATCTCAAAACGATATCTTGATAACTTGTGGATTGGCCCTAAAAATTTTGGGTATATTCAAAAAGAACTGTTGATTAACACTAAAATTGTGACTAATAATGATAAGGAAAACTTTTGTTTATATCCCCTGGCTGATGTTCCTCCCCCGGTTTCTTCTCCAGTTCATATTAATATTGTGGATGATGCTAACATTATGGTTATTTCTCTCCTGTTGGTTCCTGCTGTTAATATTGTTGTTGGACCCTTTGTTGTTTGGATGTTTAAAATTTGAATCCTATAATCAATATTCCATATTATCCTTTATCTAATGAGGCTTTATTGGCTTTGAATTTGGGGAATCAAAAGGAGTATGATAAACATGATGACTAGTTGAACTCTAAATATTTGGATACTTACATGGTGGCAGGGGAGTTAATTATGATAATCGTTATGTTCTTCAAGATGATGTTGTTTGGATGTTCTTCAAAATGCTCATAATGATGGTTTCTTTTTTGTTGTTGGCAAGAAAAAAGAAAAATAAAAACAAAATAAAGGATCAAAATTTCAAGTATTCGATTGGTAAATTTTTGATATCCAAAATTGTTCCTATTCCTTCTTCTAATTCTTAGTGTTCTGCTTTTCTGCTTGTGTTTGGTCTTTGGGGGCTCGTGTAGTTTTTTTTTTCTTTTTTTTCTCTTGGTTTGTTGTGTGTTTTTCTTTGGTTTTTGGTGTTTGGGGGTGTTTGTGGCAAGGTGTTTTAGTGTAAGGGGTTGCCGGTTGTATAATTTTGCATTGTTGTGGGTATCTCTTTGGCTAACATATTGTATAATCTTTTAGTGATAAAATAGCAAAGCCCCTAAACAAAACCAACACAAGACAACCGAACCCTCACTATAGCAACACCCAACCACCCAAAGCAGCAGAGCCAGAATGACCAACTCGACCAAACATAAGCCAGGAGAACAACCAACATAGACAACAAACAACAACTAGAAACAAATTGATGAATACATGCATTCACAAATTGATTTTTAATAAATTCATTATAAAGTGATGGCAAACATCAATTAATATATTTTATTCATGCATGTTGAATATAGTTATATATATTGTATTACTATTATGATGCAAGATGAGTGTGTTATCTGAAATGATTTGGATTATCTTGAAAACAAGACCATACAAAAAATACTAGACATTTATATGGATGACTGGCAATAAGGAATAGCAAGGAACTCTATATATGCAGATTTTTCATAATAATAATTTTTAGCATGTAAATCTCTTTGTACTTGACTTGATAGTTAATGAATTGAACTGAACAAAAAAAAAATTATAGGTAAAATCTGTTTTTTCTTTTAATTATAATTAGGGCAATTATATATAATTTAAGGTAATTTTTTGTCTAAGAAATTATTGTGTAAAATTATCTTGCTTATTTTTTTTATTTTTTATTCAAGAAAATTTTGAAGGATTATCCTGATATAAAATCTCATATGTATTGTTCTCTTGTGGCTAAGAGGATTCTTCTTCGGTGTGAAGAGGATAAGTTATAAGAGGACTGAACCAACAACAAAGTTCTGATCTTTATTTTATCGCTAAGAGGATACCATTTGGACAAATTTTAAATTGGGAGTTTATTTATGTGGTTAAGACCTAACCGAATAATAAAATCTAGATATCAATAATTATACTAAAAATAATTATAGGATAAAGAGAAAGAGTAGTCGATATTAATAATTACGCTTAAAAATAAACTTATCGGCTTTCATAAAAATATTTTCTTACATATGTAATAGGTTTGTTAAAAGGAATAATCTAATAAAAAATAATGTTGTTGAATATAAATTAAATATGATTGTTGGATAAACGAAAATAAAATATTGAAATGGCATTAAAGGTACGTAGAAGAGAATAAGCTAATACTAAGGTTTTATTTGGGATAAATTTTTGTTATTGTTTTATCACTATTTTGAAAAAAATATATTTATACTAAAAAATTATTTTAGAAATCTGTTAGCGATTTGAAAGTAACCCATGCAACGAAAAAAAAAATTCAATGAAATGTAAAGAACACCAGGATTTAAGGAGGAAAAATCTGAAATCAAGAAAAAATCACGGAATAACACCACATCAAAAAAATCACTATGAAAATAGCTAGAAATTACTACATATCTCCTTTTTCTCTTAGTGTCTCATTGTTTATCTTCTCTCTTACACCGTTCTGATTGGTATATAGAGCTCTATATATCACGCTACCCTTGAGAAAAACGGGGAAGAAAACGGTCCAACTCGCCTCAAATTGTTGCGGCACTGTAATCTCTATCATTTGGTCTATGGCGTTCTGCTCTCTACTAATTTTACACAAAATTGTCCAGTGAACAAAATAGTGTCAAGGTGCTCAGGCACACAGCGTCGGGGCCTTGTACGGAAAAAAAATTTATTGGTCGACACAATTTGATTCTACATTGACTAACCAAATAAGTAACAAAATTGTCTCAAACGAAGCCCAAGAAGAGCTTACATCCCAAATTACGTTTTATTCATGATAAATCATTAAAAAATTATTGTAAATGACATCCATGAAAATGTAGAATAAATAAAGGAATAATTCAAAAATACCTCTGAAGCCCCATTAATACAAATTGAGTAGTAGACATTTTTAATTCAAGTATGAATTAAACCTAAGAAAATCCACTCTTATATTTAACAATATGGAACTTCCTTTTATGTGCTACATCAGTAAATACCAACCAAAAATGGTAACTAATTTCTACGATACGAAAGGCTAATCAATTTACCAATCTTAATAAATGTATGCATCAGGTTGAACCAAAATTTCCTTATGTCATTAAAAACTATGGATATTAATTACTAAGACCAATTTGTCAAACATACTAAGTTTATATATCATTTTCCAAATGAATTTATCATAGATATCAATACTATTCGAAATAGGTTTTTTGATACTCTCTCTAGCCGATGTTAGAGCTCCGTCAAAATATTCTAATTTATGATATATGATAAAAACATTAAAAATAAGACGAATATGTTATGAAGTCATCAATGATCGAAGAAATGCCAAATGTCATTGATATAGTCCCTAGCTCTCAAGCAAAAAAAATATCAAACAAAGTACAATGATGCAACAGTGGTGGTCTGACTTTGAATTTGTAGCAAGTAAATTGAAAAATTAAAAAATAATTAAGTAGCATTTTTCATCTTTTCTCATTTTCTCCCTATCCTTAATTATTTAATTATAAGAAGCTTTCCCATTCCAACATTGTAAAGACAAGTTCTTCAAAATGGCTAGCAAGAAGTCAAATGAAGCAATCTTCCCACAGGGTCTTCAAGCGAGATCAACTTCTTGTTGGCTTCGTTTGAGACAAATTTTTTACTATTTCCTCTTAAAGCAGTAAGAAAGCCATCTCAAATGAAGGCTCTATCTATATATGTGATTTATGAGATTTGCCATTGTTGCGGATGTGAAGAAACGATCTTATAGAGTTGTTTGTATCCTAGGCCTTTCTTTATAGGTTTTGAGTTTCTATGATGTAATTTTAATTTAAATTTTATATTACTTTTTTATATTAAATTTATATTTTAACATCCAGATTATTAAAACATATATAAGTGACTAAATTTTACTCAAAAAAAAAAACGTTGTAGCTTTATATGACTCAAATGAAGTAATGCATCTGCCCGTTAAAAATTGTTTATTAGTCGTGTGGTGTTCCCATATATGCTGTAAATCCAGGTGCGTTGAGCATTACTCCTCGCCACCAGAAAGTGCAGCGCAAGGCGTGGCTAATAAACAAAGAGGTAACTTTCTCCTAATTGAAATTCCATAAGCTTCACTCATGTCAAGCTCTTCTCCATTCTTAGCCGGACACTCCCAATCAAAATAATATAATAAATAAGCAAGAGCCATCTCCACTGTTGCCAATGCGAAATGCATCCCTGGGCAAATTCTCCTCCCAGCACCGAAGGGTATCATCTCAAAGTGAGCTCCCTTCATATCAATATGATTCTCCTCAAACCTCTCTGGCCGAAAGACCTGAGGTTCGTCCCAATACTTAGGATCCCTCGCTATCGCCCACGCATTCACAATCACCGTCGTCCCTACTGGAATGTCATAGCCCATCACCTTGCACCTCTCTTTGTTCTCCCTTGGTAGCAACAAGGGCACCGGAGTGTGTAGTCGCAATGTCTCTTTTATCACCAGTTGCAAGTAGCTAAGCTTGTTGCTCATCCACTCCTCGTCTCCTATGATCTTCGTCATGTCATATCCGAACACTTCTCTGACCTCTCTCTGCGCCTTCTTCATAATCTTCGGGTTAAGAACAAGCTCTGAAATTGCCCATTCCAAGGTAGTTGCCGTTGTCTCGCTTCCAGCCATAAGAATATCCTAATAAAACAGTAATTTTTATTAGCTAAACATCAAATAAGTAATAATTAAATTAATTATTGTGAGCTCACGTTAATGACAGCCTTGATGTTGTCGTTTAATAGCGGGAATTGGAGGCTGTCATCCTGTTGGATTCTGAGAAGAACGTCTGTGAGATCCTCCGCTGCCATGGAGTTTTTAGCCCTCCTCTCAATGTGCGCTTTCACTATTTTTTCCAGAATTCGATCCAAATTCAACCAGCATCGCTCCAGCTTCTGTCGAAGACCAAAGATGCGAGTAATGAAGTTGGGCATCGAGGGAAACAAATCGATCATGGAGAAACCCGAAACCAACTCTACAGTTTCTCTGAGAGCCGACTGGAACAACTTCTGGTCTTCGCATCGACCGCCAACAACTGAGATTGCCATGATGTTGTTGCTAAGATTGGCAAACTCGCTGCTCAGGTTGATGGCAACGCCGATAGAAGCCGCTGCATTAATGGATCGCATGAGATGGGAGACCTCCTGCGATATTATGGCACGAAAGGAGCGGACACGCTTCGAGCTGAGAAGCTCCATGGTGCAGATTCGACGCATCTGGCGCCAAAACTCGCCATATGAAGCGAAGATGAGGCCTTTGCCATTGTAGAAGAGGGCATCGACGGTGGGGGTGATGGGGCGTGAGGCGAAGTTGATGTCGTGGGTCTGCATGATTTCTTTGGCTCCATCGGCAGAGGAAATGATGACGGTGTGGATCTCGCCTAGTTTTAGGCGCATGATGGGGCCGTAGATGAGGGAGAGGTCGCATAGTGCACGATGGGGAAGGCGGCGGCCGAGGAGATGGTGAATGCTGCCGATGATGGGGAGGTTTTTTGGGCCTGGGGCTTGCGCGTTGGATTGGAGTCGGTGGCGATTGAGCGTTTTGGTGATAGCTTTGATGACGAGGAATGTTAAGAATATGAAGATGGAAGCGAGGAAAAGCTCCATGCTTGCAGACAATAACGGGAACTATTGATTGGAGATCTTGAGCTTCATGAAACTTGCATTTATAGATTTATTTCTGGTAACTTCAAATTTATTACGGGAAAAATAGAATTTTTTTAATTGGCTACAAATTTATTATGGATGAAAAAAACTATGATCATAATTTTCTTAAGGTTATTATAGTTATTAAATTTGGGTATAAAAAAAGTTATTTCTCATCCTTAAAAAAAATAAAAAATTCCAGCCCGCCACCGTTTACCGCTATCATTGACTTCAAGCCAAATAAAAATAATAATTACAAATAATTATTTTACACCCTTTCAAATAACTTCAAAAAAAAATTCTTTTTGAAAAAATCAAACATTTTCTTTTTTCTTAAGAAAATGTTTCACCTTCACTTGTAAATTTTATGATGATGTTTAATCAATAAATACTTCAATTTGAAATTTTCTTATATAGAATGATAATTGTCCAAAATATGAGAGAAAAACATTCTATTGATTCTCCTCCCAAACAGTATCTTCTTAGCTACAAGAGAACAGATGTGAGATTTGAATTTGTTGATGCTCTCCTCCAAAATGGCATCTTTTTAGGTGCAAGAGAACACAAGAGATCTGAACTTTGTTGATGCTCCTCCTAAAAGTAACCCTTTTAGCCACAAGAGAACTAAAAAAACCAAGGCTTTTAAAACCGGATCGGTCAATGAACCGGAAGAAGGAGGGGTTAGTGGTTTGATGGTTCGACCGGGGTCGAACCGGGGTCGAACCGGATGACGCAATAAATATTTATTATATTTAAAAACTATAATAATGACACAACTATTTATTAATATATAGTAAAAATTGAACAAAGTTATAATATGAAGGGTAACAAAATAAACAACTAATTGATATTTTTCATGAGTAGCTTCAGATCAACAAAAACAGGGATCTTAAGGAAATGATAGGCAACTCTTCAAAAATGAATTTTGCTATACAGTAAGTCAAATAAAATAATCTTCTAATCTTTACTTGAAATTTTTTGCAATAAGGTGGAATATTATATGAAAGAAAAAAAACCGAACTCTGTTCAGAAAAATAACCTGGTGCTGTCGTGCATATAGCTGCTAAAAAATTCAATTTTTTGATGAGTTGATCTGTACAAAGAAATGCAAAATTGCAAAAGTATTAATCACCAATGAAAAATTTATTAATTTTACATATAACCGAACTCTCCAGTCTCCAATAAATTGATAAAATAAAAAGTTAAAAACTACCTAATGTCAACTTTGGCGGAGGAAAAAGAGAAGCCGGACAAGCCGGAGGCGGCAGGAAAAGGAGAAGCCGGGCTTGAAAAAGAGAAGCCGGAGGTGGAAAATGAAGCCGGAGGTGGAGAAGAAGACTCCAAATTGCCGAAGAACAAGGAACAGCCGCAGCTGCGCAGCGATATGAATGCGAATAGGGTTTTTTTGTGTTTTCGCCGCTTCGTATAATCTCCGCAATCCGCACTCCGTATTGCATCTCAGCCGTTCATTTTTTTTGGCAGCGAACCGTCCGGTTAAAATAAACCGGAACCGGTTCGACGGTTCGGCGGTCGAACCGCCGGTTCGAGCGGTTCGAAGCCGGTTTTCTTCAAAGCCGGTTATATTTTGACCCTTAACCGGCCGGCCGACCGGTTCCCGGTTAACCCGGTTGAACCGGCCGGTATGGTCCGGTTTTAAAAGCCTTGAAAAAAACTAGATGATAGCAGCAAAATTTAACTTAACTAAAAAATATATGCACATATTACCTATGAAGCTAAATTTTGAGAAGGATAATCTATTATTAATGACACTTTCCATGGATCATAAGCTATTAATTAGGAGGGTAAACTAATCAAGGTTATACTAAGTGGTGTTTTGTTCAAGTGCAAATAAGTTTAGGATTTATTTGGAACAGCTTTCTTATTGCTTTCTAAGGTAATTTTCTAGCACAAACAATTAAAATTTTAGAAACTTTTGTACTAAAAAACTGCTTTAGAAAATATTAAGAAAATTGTCCCAAATTAAGTCATCAGTTCGTCAACGTCTGATATATTGATGATTCAACATATCTTTTAGAATTTGTAATTTTGAAGGATAATAATCTTTATCAAATTTGTTGTTATTTGTTAAAGTCTTATCTATCTTCTTCTTCTTCAAGGGTTGTGGATCATCATTGTTTATTGATCATTTAAAGAAAACTTTCAAAGTTAGGCAGCTACTTGAACTTTTTCTGACTTGTTTAACATAACTGCATGAGACCTCCCCGCTTTAATAGATAAATCAACTTTGAATAAATAATCTTCTTCTATATATTTGCCCAAATAGAATACATCGTAGAGAAGATTTCAACATCAAGGATATTAAGCATCCTCAATGTCTTCTAATTTAATATGAAGGGGGTCGAGTAACTCTTTTAATTTTCCCTATTCTAAAGATTAAAGTCATTTTTTATTAAAAAAATAATAATCCATTGGCCCAATTTTTTGATGGAACTCAAGTATGAATGTCTAATCATTTAGATCTGAAAGTAATGCGACATTGTGTGTCACATGTAAATTGATCCATTCGAGAAAAGCATTTTGATGTCAAAATTGCTCCATAATCTTGGAAGGAAACAATCAATCCCACCACGATTAGCATAGCTCTGTATAAAAATTGAGATAAACTCACTCCATATATTGGCAAAATGTCAATTAACTTAGGAGGAGGTGAAAATCATAAGCCCGCTTGTAATTTTTTTTCATAAACAATCAAATATCCTAAGAGAGAAAAGCTAGCCCGATCAGATTTTTCAAGAACCCTTATCATGAGATCATTGAGAAAATGAAATTTCTTGCATAAATTGATCATAGAATCACTAACAATTGTGGAGACCACATCATCGGCCTTTGCTACCATATAGGATCTCTTTGGGCCATCATTTTGTGCAGCGTGTCATCGATCTTCTTTGGTCATGAGTACTTTGAGGGAGGAGTGATCACCCATTAGAATTTATGCAAAAAGAGGGGCACTGAAATTTGATAAAGGATGTCATATATCAAAATCAGTGGAGTTCCTCTAATGTGAAAGAATATTGGGTAGAGAGATAGAAGATAATAAAATTTTATTCACAAAGAGGGGCACTGGAATATGATAGGGAATGCCACTTATTCAAGATAATGGAATGGCTGTATTATAAGAAAAATTGAGAAAGAAATGAAGAAAATAAAAGGTGTGCTCTTCCCCTACTCCCATGGGTGGTATTTATAGCTGAAAAGGGGGGAAGAGACTTCTAGAATTTTTCAAAGATCATTGCGTTGCAGGTGCACTAATGGATCGGAGGATCTGGATAGAGTAGTTGT